>NC_056728.1:1574383663-1574461163 GCF_019279795.1 Protopterus annectens | reverse complement strand
GAAGAGGCCTTATGATTGTCTCTAGCAGATGTGGCCAATTTGGACTCAAAGTTTGTTTTGGAGGATTTCACTAGTATTCTTATTTGCTTGTTCGGGCTAAGGAGACATTGATTCCATTTGAGTACCTGCTCCTTCTTGGTCCAGGACAGCACTTTTTCCTTTTGTTATAAAGTTTATTCATTGCAGATGTCCACCAGACAGCTTTACTCTTCCTTGTGGAGGATGATTTAGTATTATTGGGTATTCCTGATTCCATCCATCTATTTAAATGCTTGTATAGTGCATTGGTGTAGGTTTGGATTTTGCTGCCATTTCCTAGAGAGGAGGACGGGGCTGTGAAGCTGTTTATACTATCCCTCAGGAGGCTGTAATCAGCTTTGAAGAAATGTTTTTGTTTGACCCTAGCTAGAGGGGGGTCAGGAGATATGGTGACTTTGAAAGTGACCGCTTTATGGTCGGATCTTACCAGGGATGATGATACCGCAGGGATGCTGCAGTTGTTACTCATGTTGGTTAATACTTAGTCCAAGACATTATCACCTCTTGTGGGGGTATCGACTAGCTGTTCCAAGGCATTTCCATTGATAAAATCTAGGAATCTCTTGGCGTTTGTGTTCTGGCATGAGTAGTTCTTCCAATCTATGTTTGGATTGTTAAAGTTACCCAGGATCAGGATAAAGGGTTGAATCTTGATAGATTCAAAGAGGTCCAGAAAGGCCTATTAGGCATCCTGAGTCAGATTTGGGGGCTGGTAGCTAGCTATGATTTGTGTATGGGTCTTGTCAATGCTTAACAGCACCTGGAATGTCTCCTGTGTATCATACTGTTTGACCAGCCTGGAGGTGTGTATGTCTTTAATATATATTGAACTGTACCTACTTTGGCTTTACTGCTCATAGTTTGAGGTCTGAATGTATGATAGGATGAATAACCAGGTAAGGCTGGGGTGCTTTCCGCAGCTTTGAACAAGGTTTCTGTGACTATGTAGATGTCAGCATTTTCCAGGGTTAAGAATGCTTGCAATGAGTGCAGTTTCATGTTTAGACTCCCAGCGCTTAGCAGCATGACCTTTAATTTGTGTTTTGTTGAAATCTTCATGTTGATAGTTTTAACCTCATCACTTTTCCTAAAAAAATACACTATGGGGGAGGCAAGAGCCTTTGCTAGAAGCCTAAAGCCCAAGTGAGACAGATGCAGGCCATCTCTGGCAAAGCATCATGGTCTGTTGATCATATCTTCACAGGCTGTCAGGTACTGGATCCCCTGGAATGGCACAAGAAACTAAGCCAATTGTTAAATTCAATCATTTTCTGTTTGTATTGAGGTATCATTCTTGGTGATGGAAGAATGCTGCTTAAGGCTAGAGACATACCTGCCTGGGACACATATTCAGTGAGTTCAATCATGTCTGTTTTCATATAGTCCATGGAGGTATGTCTCAAGTCATTCACGCCAACATGGACTATGACAGAGTCATAACAGTACCTGTTGTTGAGAGACTTGAGTGTGTATGTGATATGGTGGATTCTGGCCCCTGACAGACAACTAACCGCAACTTTTTCCTTATCCAGCCTGGTGAGAGGCACATCTCTTTGTGTCACAATGGAATCTCCTATAACTAGTTTGTTGGGTTTATGGTTTTAAGCATTAGTGGCTGTGAGACACAGGTGTGTGGACTATGCATGGTATGTGGTGTGGAGGGCTGGAGAGATGGCATGAGTTTTTGTCTCGGAGGTCTCCTTTGTTTGGGTATGTTTTTGTTGAGGACCTCTGCATATGTGGGTGTTGTTTGAGGTGTAGCGATTGTGTTGACAACCTTCTCATTGCCAAATATACTGGCTTGTGAGGGAGAGACCACAGGCTATAGGTTCCTAAAGTAATTGCATCTCTCACAAATTGTATTGCTAGGTGGTAGTAGTAGATGATTGTCCATGTACATGAGGCAGTTGCTACACTGCCTCAGGATGCCCATGTCAACCAGACTGACAGAAGAAACTGTAGGAAATTGTCCGTCCATATTTGGCAGAATCTCAGAGAGAAAGGCTAGGGAGATCTAAGGGGTAGGCCTAAAGCCCAAGTGCTTAAGCCACTACTAAGAGGCTTAGAATAGCACTTACAATTTAAGCAGGCTATAAACAAGCAGTAATAAATGCAACAGGCAAGATGCAATTGAACACTTTAGAGAGCAAGTAGCAGAAAAATCAAGATGAAGTAATAGAGTAAGAGGAGGAAACACAAATACAGTAAAAGCAGCTGAATAAAGTGTTTTTGTTTGTTTGTTAGTAAAGTGAAAAGGGAGAGAGGAGGAACAGAAGATAATTCAATGTTAAGGAAATAAGGGGTTTGGCCTTCCCATATGATCGCTGCATTAGGAAGAATGAGTTAATGAAATGGGACTGGGAGGAGTGTCCTAGATCAAATTTACAGTAGAGGTGGGCAAATGTAAAAGCTACCAACTTTAAGAACACAACAACAGTTGGATGGGAGGGTAGCAGAAAAAAAAATCAACCAGAGGTCAGCAAATATATAAATGCAGACACAGAAAAGTAAATAATTCAGTCAAGCAAATAAATAAAATAGTGCAGTACTATTAACAAACACTGAACAGTTAGATAAAGTGCAAAAAATATACTTATGTCAGCTCTGTAATTCCAGATTATTTAAGAAACACTCTCAGTCAGGCACAATGGAACTTCTAGCAAGATAAGCAGAAATTCACACAAAGGTAATAGTTTTATACCAGCAAGATAAAAGACCCTTCCAAAGCCACACCTTGAGGCAATCAGATAACGCATAAGCTGTTTGACCAGGGTCCCACCCTGGAATGAGTTCACTACAAACTCCCTACTGCCAGAGAGAGCTGAAAAGGACCCCCATGTGGAACCAGTTAGTCCAAGCTAAAGTGCTGCACCAAATGCCTTAGAACAGAAATAAAAAATATCAGCAAAGATCAGGAAATAAAATTAAACCAGAGGTCAGTAAATATATAAAGGCAGACACAGAACAGTAGATAATTCATTCAAGCAAATACATTAAAACAGTGCAGTACTGTTAAGCAGTGGTGGCTGGTGACTTCAAATCAAAGAGGGGCTGCAGGAGACAGTTGAATGGGTGGGGCCAATGGGAAGGGGTGTAGCCAACTAGAAAGGGGAGGAGCTATTCTCAAAACCACAAAAACTGGAACTTTAAATACGCTGCCCTGGGTGCTAAACTGTCATTGTGAGAGTCCAATCAAGACAAAATGAAGTGTAGAAGAAAAAAAATATTTCAGTGCATTGGCTGCATGACAGCTTATTTAATATCTAGATGGAAACAAAAAAGTTGTGAGGCATGAAAAAATAAATTACTTTTTAAATGCATTACTGGAAAGCCAGTCAAAATCAAGTATAAGAAAAACAAGCAGCACTCAACTCAAACCACTTCTCCTTGCATTTTCTAATTATAATTTATATTCAGCTTTATTAAAGTACCAAGTAACATGCTGAAAGTAGCAATCTCTGTGATACCCCCACTTGTAAAAATGTTTCTTATCCAAAAAAGACCTGCTGCCTGACAACAACTATCTACTTGTTTCATGGGGAAAACAAGAGCAAAGTAAAAAATTAAACACAAACAAGAAACAAGCTCAAGAAACATTGCTTTAAGGATTATTGTACAGGTAATGGACCACACATGATAGATTGGCATTCTGTTTGGTTTACAGGCAAAGCCTGCAAAGATGACTACAAGTCTCCAACAAATGTAATGAGCTTCGTAAAATAATGTAATCCTGTTCTTTATTACAAATACTGTCATATGCATTTCAATACCCAAGGCTTATACGTTATCTAGTTATGTAAGTATTCTCTGCATGGCAACAACAGAAAGGCTTTCAATGTTAGCAGTTAGCAGTATGCTTATTAAAGTTTACAATCTCAGACAAGCTTACCTGATGGTCATTAAAGCATTGCTACTTAAACACAGAGCAACAGGCACTTTCTGAGTGATAATAAACATAAATCAACAGTATAAAATATGACAGAAACCAGATCATTCTGCAAAATCAAGGACAGAATAAAAGTAGTATTTGTGTCTACCTTGGATGGGGGATACTCTGCACATTTACACTGCATAACTGCTCCTTGCCTTGCTTGGATACATACAGAGTCACTACATGGGGGAGTGGGGTGCAACACATGTCACAATTTGAAATGTCTCTGGCTGACTGTGATGGCCCTGACACATTTGTCATACCTCTCAACCTCAGAGCAAGAAATATGGACAAAGCCATACATAAAAGTGGGACAGAGGCCCAAAAATAAGGACACTTTTTAAATATTGCTCTTATACATTTAGAAAGATAATAGAGTAGTAGGTCTTCCATTAGTATGAATTTTTCTGAAGGGTATGAAATCTGAAACTCAAATGTCTGTCATTATTTTCTAACTTCAGTCTTTAATGATTTGCCACTAATTTGCCAATAAAACACAATTTTATGAAAAATGGACGAAAAATATGATGCAAAAATATAAAATAGCCACACAATACAGCTGGGAACCTGTCAAAGAAGGGACACTTTTTTAATATTAGTACTGTTAACTTGAGCAGCTGACAAAATAAAATAATCTACATGCATTTCTGAAATAAAATTAATCTATAACTCTGATTATTAGTTATTTCTTAATTGTAAACCCTCCACATTTTCTTCCAAAATTGCCATTTTGTGGCAGGATTATTAGGGGAAGAGCAACATTTTGAGCCAAAATTGGGGACAGTTGAGATGTTTGGATATGCCTAATTCTATAAAGCAATTTATTTGCATGTACCTCTCAACCTGTTAATGCAGGAAATCTGGACAAGGCCAAATATACTGGGGGAACATATAAACAGTACTAAAAATTGTTGTATAAGCTGAGACAGTTGATAGAATAACAGGTCTTGCTTTAGCATGCATTTTTCTGAAGGTTATCAAGTCTGAAACTCAGTGTCTGTCATTATTTAGTGACATAATTTCTAAATTATTTGCTGGAAAACCACACATTTTATGAGGAGCAAACCAAAAATAAGAAGCAAAATTCTATTCATTCTGTGAAAATCTGGACAGTTGAGAGGTATAGTTAAGCCAGGGCTGTCTTTGAGTTTGCCGCTCTTAGTTTCATAGTTTCATAGTATAGTACTAGGCTATCTGCCCTGGGGCATTTGTAAGCCTAGCCATAGTGATGTGGCTTTTGCCACCCCATGAAATGGTACAAAAATGTACAGAATAAATCTAGAATACTGTGCCTCTGTCTAGTAGTGACACAGTGAAGGTCCCCTTATATAATAGAATTAGTTTACTGTGCCCCTGTCTAGCAGTGACACAGATGTGACCCCTGGGGTAAACTTAACCTGGAGGTGTGTGTGTCCTTTATGAATATAGACACTCCCCCTCCCTTTGTGGTTCGGCCCGGGTTTTGGGGCCGAAAAACATGATACGAGGTATAGCCTGATAGCGCTGGGGTGCTCTCAGGAGCCTTGAACCAGGTTTCAGTTACTGCACAGACGTCGATGTTCTCCATGCTGAGGAGTGTATCAAGTGCCTGCATCTTGAGATTTAGACTTCTGGCATTGAGCAGCATTACCCTTAGTTTTTTTCCATTTTTGTTTTCTAAGGAGGTGGGTTTGTCTTTTGAGCCTTGCCTAAAAAAGGCACTATAGGGGTGGCAAGTGCCTTAGCCAATATCCGGAAGCCCAGTGGTGACAGGTGTAAGCCATCCCTTGCGTGGCTTGTCCAACATATCATCCCAGGCAGACAGACATTGATCCCCTTAGAATGACACCAGTACTTGAGCCAATTGTTAAAGCTGATCATCTTGTCTTTGTATTGTGGTATCATTCTTGGTGAGGGCAAGATGCTGCTCAGGGTCAGGGACATACCAGCCTGGGCTACATAATCGGAGAGCTCCTCTATGTCTCTTTTCATGTAGTCCAGGGAGGTACATCTCACGTCATTCACACCAGCATGGACAATGACGGAGTCATATTTGTACTTGCTTTGGAGTGACCTGAGTGTGTGTGTTATGTGGCGGATCCTAGCTCCTGATAGACAGCTCACAGTCACCTTCTCCTTGTTCAGCCTGGTCAGTGGGACATCAGTCTGTCTGACTATGGAGTCACCTATTACTAGTGTATCAGGCAAGATGTTTGGCCTTAAGGGCTGCGAATGTTGGACACTGATTTATTGAAGTATGTGTTGCATATGTTTTGTTTTGAGGTGGTGGATTTTTGGATGTCTGCTTTGGAAGCCTCTGTTGTTTTGGTAAGTTTTTTTATTAGAGCCTCTGAGTATGTCTTTGTGTTTTTATGTGTTTGGTTTGCAGTTGTGGTAGGTCTATGTGAGACTGGGATTGTAGTGTGTGTGGTTGCCATCTCCTCCTGTCTGGTCATGCCAGCCCTGAGTTGAGAGAGTTCAGCCTCCAGTTTGGCTATACAGTTGCATCTCTCACATGTATTTGTGTTTGTTGGGAGGAGGAGAGGGTTGTCTGTGTACATGAGACAATTGTAGCATTGTCTCAAGATGCCCAGATTGACCAGCTGAACTGGAGACGATGCCAGTAATCTACCACTCGACATGCTAGAACAGTATAAGGGAGTGGTATACCTTTAAGGGAAGTGGGTATTCACAGGGGTGGTAAGTAGATGTAGTGCTTTACTTAGTGCGAGAGTGCTTCCTTAGTAGAGAAGTATTGAGAACAAGTGCTAGGCTTATAATACAGTGAGTAGTCTGGTTATACTAAGAGTAGAGCTTCCTTAAGGGAAAATTTGAAGAACAGACTTTATGAGCCAGAAAAAGTTTAACCTTGTTTAACTGGCGCTATCGCGTGATACCGTGCAAGTGCAAACATGGATTTTAAACAGTGAACTACAAAAGAGCTGGAAATGGTCCCAAACAACCAATTACTACAGCTTCTTGTGCTGAGGTCACTTCCCCAAGGACAGGTAGGCTGCTCAAGGCTCCCCACTCCCACTGGTGAGCAAAGAAACTTCCTTCTATCCAAGTAAGGTAATGGACAACACAGGAACTACACCACAGCCCAGAATACAGCAATGCCTGTAAACTGGTCTAAACTAGTCGAGGAAGGCGGAAAACAAGGACTATTTTTTGTTTTTTTTTTTGGTAGAAACACACAGAAAATGCAGAAACAGTGATAAATTAGTTACACAGGCTAGCACACTTTAGTGGGCAGCCTCCACAGTTAAATTAAACAAACAAACAAGCAAACTTTCGATCAAATTCGACTAAAATGTAACTTTAAGTGCAGATTTAAAAATAATGCAGCAATCAGTTAAAAACAGTTCAGGCTAGTTCAAGGTAAGCTACAGAAGCTATTTCAATTGAAAAAAAAGCAAAGATACTTAAATCCAGAAGGTAGTCGCTTTTCTGAGTTCCCTGCTGCTAGGACCACTCTGTAAACCCACGTGAAGCTTGTCTCAGCAGTATAGCCAGAAAAAAATGCCCAGAGGCGGATTTTAAACAGTGAACTACAAAAGAGCTGGAAATGGTCCCAAACAACCAATTACTACAGCTTCTTGTGCTGAGGTCACTTCCCCCAAGGACAGGTAGGCTGCTCAAGGCTCCCCACTCCCACTGGTGAGCAAAGAAACTTCCTTCTATCCAAGTAAGGTAATGGACAACACAGGAACTACACCACAGCCCAGAATACAGCAATGCCTGTAAACTGGTCTACACTAGTCGAGGAAGGCGGGAAAACAAGGATTATTTTTTTGTTTGTTACCCCTCACAAAATCATGGACGAATGGAGCCTCCCCCCTGCAGCCATTCCAATGAACCATTACTTGGCTATTTCACCCCATTTACCATAAACACTAATGTGCATACTGCTTTACTTCTACAATGATTTGGACTTCATTTGAAAGTTTTATTTTGAATTTTACAGTACAAACACTAAAACATCTGCTAAACAAAGCAATGCAATCTGACAGTGAAAACAGACTTATTAGCATTAAAACTTCTCTGCCCTTGAAACTCACATTCTGAAACCCACATTCAAAGAAAATACATTTTGCCAGTGGTAGATAAAGATTAACTTTGGGCTGTTTTCAAATCATAGGCCCCTTGCACACGAAACATACATGTGTTCTTTGATACACCTTCCTGATTGTATTAAATTATATTCCTTGTACAATATAGTGCAGTTGTTAGAGGGCATTTTAAATTTGTTGTTTTGAACATTTTTCTTGTAAACAATAAAACAAAATGCATGCACCAATAATGACAAAACTGCCCAGTTCAGAAAATTTCTATCATAAAAGTATACTCGGACTTCTACGGTCCACCAGTATCAGTAAATATGCACAATCTCTGAAGAAGTAAAAGTCATCTAAATAATTCCACATTAAAGAAATCTGTAACTAATGAAGAGGTTGCTGCTAGCAAACAACTTCACATTTCATTGCTTCATCTACAAATAAAGTGCATGTTGCCCTTGAGGAATAAATTGCCTATGTTGCATTAAAAAAATGATAAGCTAGTAATATTGCAATAAGGAATGTATGGCAAACTGATAACACGTTCATATAGTTACTAGGTATCTTCACCAAAAAGGACTGCAGCATCCACCCCCTTTACAATACGGTTATCAGTAATGCATCTACCTACTGTGGGAATAGAACCCACAGCCTTCTGCATCAAAAGCAAGTACACTACCTGTTATGCTATAACAATGCAAGCAGACTCAGTATAAGCAGCTCTAAACTTTTGTTCCTCTGCAGCTCTCAGCTTCTTGTAAAATCTATTTGACACTCAGCTGTATCTCTGAACTTTGCAGCACAAGAAATCTGGAAAAGCCAAAATTTAGTGGGGGGGGGGGGGCAAAAGACCAAAAAACAGGGACACGTTTTAAACATTGATTATATAATGTTGGAAAGTTGCTAGAATAAAATGCTGTGTTACCCCCATAAATTTCACTGCCAAGTATTGAACCCAGGACCCTGTGCAAAATAGTCAGAACAACATACCACTATGCCAGATCATCTGCTTTATGAAAGAGAGGAAGACTGAAACTTAAATGGGTACCATTTAGTGAATTCAATTCTCACTATAGATGTCAACATCTTAGCACAAAACACCTGAACAAAGCCAATAATGGGGGAATACAGCCCCCAAACATATTCAGTGAATTCAGTTCTCACCATAGCTTTCAACCTTGGCACAAAAAAAAAACTGGATGAAGCCAATAATGTGGGAATACAGTCCCAAACATTGGGACAATTTTCAAATATCCATCTTATAAACTTAGAAAATTGCTATAATAATAGGTTTTGCATTACCATGTACTTTCTGAAGAATATGAAGTCTGAAATTCAAATGCTTGTCATTTTTATTTAACATTTGTTAACCAGGAAAGTCTGACTTAGAACAAAAGCCAATTTTCAGCAGAAACACTCCAGACACATGTCTTTGTAAAATGGGAGGATACCAGAGCAAACCTACACAAACACAGGGAGGACATGCAGACTCCACACAGAAGGCACCCCAGCCAATAATCAAACCAGACAACCTGTAGCTGTCAGGCAACAATGCTACCACTGCACTACTGACTGTGTTAAGAAACAAAAATACAGAAAACACAGATTTTATGAGGAACAGAACAAATATGAGGTAAAATCTGCAATTTTTTATAAATGGTGGTGGGTAGGGAATTCAGGCACTTGCCACTTGGCCACAAGGTACAGGGTTCAAGCCTTATTCTCTACCCACCACCATGTAGCAAATGGGGCATTTCACACACACACACACACACACACACACACACACACACACACACACACACACACACACACACACACACACACACATTGAAGCTACATTTCACTGCTAGCGGCTATTTGGGAGGTTCATCCACTGCTAAACCCACACCAGTAATGCTAACTTTAAAATGAGTTATACAAAAAGTCAGATTATTCACTCTGGATATCCACTGAAGTTGGCAGCACTCCTTTACCAGTTCTGACATCCCTTCACATAGTCTGTCTACAACAACTGGCTGTCTGTCCCATATGTAATAAAAGATATCAGGCTGCTTAATTACTTGTATAACTAGCTCTGAAAGTAAGGAAACTCTCCATCAGATGTCTTAGCTTTCCTTACTAAAGCAAGAAAAATGACACTTCATATCTGCATAACATTGCAACCATGCATCAAATAACGGAATTAACAGTTATATCAGTGCTAAGAATCACAGTCTCATTACCACTGTGCACTTCAAAGCAAATTCATTGAAACTTCAAACGTTTACTCTCTGTGCACCATTTACTAGATACATCATGAAATTCTTTATGCTAGGAATATGGCAAATGATTTTCCTTTCAGATGGACTGACAAAAAAAAAAGCTGACACGTATCTATACACACAACTTCATGAGTAGCATGTGCATTCCAGTGTACTTCTTCAGAAAATGTATTCAAGTTGGATCCTAGTAGGATACCCTACCAAAAAAGGAAAACATTCTGACGTTTCAGTAGGTCAAATCTTTCATGTTTCAAGTAAGGTTAGTATGACACTAACCAGGAAGTTTTTTTTTTTTTGAAATGCTATGTAATTGTAGTTGTCTGCCACCTGTCAGGACTTAATAACTATGACTATAAAAGTACAGTCTATTGCTTGAGATGCGATTATGATGTGCAGTCTTATAAATTTTGACCAGTTCTCCTGGGAGAAGGGGAAAGGGCACATGCTTTCTAGTTAGAAAAGTCTGGAATAACAATGCTGGATTATAGCACATCTATCACAAATCAAGATATTTGTAAATAAGCACTGCGTTCCATTTAGAAATCTTGCATACCTGATGAGTAGCTACTGTGGCTTTAAGAAAGACTATCCTCATCAGCACAGCAATGATGCAGTAACAGTTCTGAAATATGTTAACAAATGTAAGCCTAGTAACCTGGAGAAATGTGCAGACTTAGTTTCTGAGCTGGGTTCTGCTTACTTGTTTGACTTCAGACCAACTAGTGGTGCTGCACTTCATCCAGATCTAATTTTCTTTTATTTACCTAGGAAGGTTTAATCACTACTGCACCGACTGATGTAACTTGGGAGTTGTAGGACTGCAGGCTAGGGCTGCATTACAACCTGAAGCAGATGATCATGCCGTGACATAACTAGTTACAGAAGAACTGTATTCCCAGTGTTAATGCTATTTTTTTCTGTTTTTGTTTTTTTTTCAACAAGAGTACACCTCTTTATACTGCTAACAAGCACCTCTTAATCTCCCTCACATTAACTTTCTGCAAGTATCCTGATCATTCCCTGATGGTTCCTCACTTGTATCTCCCAACATAGTGATGCTGAAAATCTGAATGTCCCAACATATATGGCATAGTTGATAGGATTATGTTTTTCTGTTGTATACATTTGGAGGTATATTCCATAGTCTGCAGAATTACAGAAACTTTTTTGTAGCAGGTAGTACCATAAGTTACAGTAGCAAAAAGGGCTGTGGGGCATGGGCCCTGCACTACAGATTATATCCATCAGTGCTCTGGGCATCTCAAAGTGTTGCAACCCTAAAGGAAGTTAATTTAATTATGAGGGAATGAAGGGGTTTGTACACATAATAAGTTGTGAACTTTAGCAATTAGCAAAAAACATGGAGTTACCTGCTGCAGCCAGTGAAATGTTAGGCGGCTAAACAAAAGAAATGAAAATAACCACTGACTACAGCAACATTATGAGGAAAAGACACCCTCCACCACACTACATACTACCATTATAAATATAACTTATGGTAGAGCATTTCGTCAAGCCAGAAGGTTTTCTGTCTCTATGACATTTGTAGGAAGGAGTGTGGCAAGGGAGCACATCATATATATATATAGTCCCCTTTTGGCATGATGACATACTGCACCACCAGTGCTTGTACTTATAAGGGTGGCAAATAGTAGGTGAGATGGCCATAAAAGGCATGTTATCAAAATTCTGTCACCAATGTGTGATTGGCAGCAGCTATGGCCTTTTGATCCTCCTCACTACCTCAATAAATATTGGTAATCCATAACACCAAACAAAAGAAAGTATAAATATATACACATAAGTCACTATAAATATCTATGTAAAGTTTGGCCTTAAGAGTATGCAGAAAATATGTAGTGCTATCCTGGGTTATGGTCTTATATCATCCATACCCAAATAAGTTCATGCTGAATAATCACAAAGCTGAGTCACAGATATTGGCTCCCCATGCCCTTCCTCCCAAATCCCTGTGAATTCAGTGCCTTATAAGGCTAGACTATCCACAGTAAATAAAATAACTAAAGTATTGTATTCATGCATTCACAATAATTTCCAGAAGATGCTGGTAATATCTTTCAGTGTTATACCCTCTTTCTTCTTTTTCATAACTCCAAGATTTTGTTATCATGAAGGAAGGAGAAAGACTTCTACAGTGGAGCTTGCATTAAGTACTGTATTTTCTAGATTGCATAAATACTTAGGTAGGGGGGTGTAATCTCACACATAGCTCTCGAACATGAACTTTTTAAGACCCCAAATGAGGTACGTTCCTCATAATGAGGTACACTTGAGAGGTATGATCATATCAGCCAACGGTGTGTGTGTGTGTGTGTGTGTGTGTGTGTGTGTGTGTGTGTGTGTGTGTGTGTATGGAGTTTGGTAAATATGACCTTAACTACTGCTGTCCTCAATCAAGTGTTAGCCTTGAATTACTTTCCCTTGAGGTCATTAGCCTTGTAAACATCTATAAAGGACCAATCTCTGTATTAAGACCTGTTCTTCTTTATTTATGACTTTGATTGATTAAACTCTAGCTAATATGACAGACTAGAGGGACAGTCAATGAGAGAAACCCAGTTATATTGCTCTTAAAACATTGTCCATCAAAAAAAGTGCACACCTGTTATTCCTGCACATTGTTTGTTAGACAAGCATTTTTAATTGCTTTTGTTTTAACAGCATACAACAGAAACAGTCCACCCATCTACCAGGAGGGAGTTTAGCAGCTCTCAGGCTGACTGTCTAAACAAAATTCAAATTGTGCTTTTTTTTCAGGCAGACTGATCCTGAGCTCTTTTTTTTTGACCCATGAACTGGATTTACCAAAACAATGCAGATGGACTGCATTCCAAATTAAAATACTGAGGGGATGTTCAGAAACAATTAGCACACAGAACTGTGCAAAATTGTATGGTTAGGGGCAACACACAAGAGGGGATAATTCAGAGAAAAAAATCAGTGTTAACCTTTCAACAAAATAAATAGCACAGTATGCAAAGTATTCAAATGACTGCATAATGGCATGCAAAGGAGTAGCAGCATGCTAATATGAGCCACGGTGTATAAAGATGAAGTAGTCCAAACATGACAGAGTGATTCAGAATCACAGACATTTAATGGAAACAGCCACTGTGATCAGCTATTCTGAGCACCAGAAATTGTCAGTGTACAGGAGGTTTACTTACATTATGACAATAATACAATATGTGCAAGTGGCCACCATGCACATGATTCATTTAGCCATTTACGTGAACATATAAAGCATTCCATTATGCTGTCAAATCTCTACTCTATGTCAAATCATAACACCAGGACAACAACCATAACAGAAAATAAAAAAACATTTTCCCCAATTTTACACCGAAAAATACAAATAAAGTTAATAAACACACATTGATTATTTATAAAAATTTATATTTACATATTGTTTGTACTGTGTTACACATACATACCACCAAGAAGAAAAGAAACTCTGTACTTCTTCTTCTTTTTCAGCCAGCGAACGAAATAGGCCGCCAAAGCCAAGCAATAAAATCCAGTCCACCACAACTTAGTCAAGTCCACAACCGAAACTGGCTGCAACTGTGTGCTTCTTGCTCTTTTCCCAGCACATAAAGCCCGGGAAGAGAGTGACAACCAATCAGCAGCCATTTAGCCCATCCACATCATGTACGTGCCTGTGGACATGGCAGTCTGAACCCCTTCCAATTCTATTCGGTTCCAAACCGCATAGACTGCTGGGCATCACCCTGATGCCTTAACTGGCTCTCCGGACTGCAGCTACAAATAGAAAGAGAAAAAAAAACTTATTTTTTTAAAACCACCGCAACCCGGAATTCGACAGTGCGCATGCTCATCAGTCGGCATAAAGCAGCCGGCTGATAGAGATGAAAGACAGTATTTTTATTTTACTAAAAATAAAAAAGTACTTTTTTCTTTTTTCCTTTTCTTGCTGAGGGGGCTGCAGTCCAGCAGTCTGATGGCACGAGCCACCCCTGCTGTTAAGCAAATAAATAAAAACAGTGCAGTACTATTAAGAAACACTGAAGAGTTACATAAAGTGCAAAAATATACTTATGTCAGCTCTGTGATTCTAGCTTGCTTAAGATGCAATGAACCAAGTGTGCTGGTGGGCATGTTGTATAAATTAGGGGGAATAGTACTGATGACATAATTGATTTGTTTTATATTAAAATGGGTCATTATCTATTTTTTTGTTATCTGAAGAAGTCTCTGAATTAACAGAAATGAAAGTGCTTATCTGATTGTGGATTTTAATCTATAAAGAATAAATGGCTTCACTTGTGCTACTGCTATCTGATTGTGGATTTTATCTTTAAGGAATAAACGGGTTTTATTTGTGCTCAGCATAATATTGTGGTCCCTTGCTCTGCTTGTGCCTTTTGTTTACTACTTTTGTGACTTTTCGTATATTCAGTTACATATTTGTACTGGCAGAGTTCTACCATATAAATTTCAATTACCCCGGGCAATATTCAGTTTTGGAAACAGAACAGTTACATCATGGTTTCAAAAATGAACTATATCACATTTGTAGTATGACTTATCCTGGTGCTGACTGTTGCTACTCTGCTCTCTACACTGCATGACTAAAGATGGAGATTTGGCTGCAGCAATGATTGACTTCTGAGAGTGTGTGTTTGTCTTAGATGCAGTGTAGACATGGCTTTTAATGCACAGAGCATATGTGGTTGTGTATTATTATTGTAATCTTCAACCACCTTCTTACCTTTTTAGAAGAACATCACCATATTAAGCAATGGTGATGTTATCCATTCAAATGTGCACTGTCATAATTGTAAACCAACATATTGTGTGGCATGTGTAATTCAGGCTATGTTCTGCTGTTCTGCACCTTGTGATAGTATGTAGTCTGTTCAAGTCTAGCCATTGCTGCTTAGACTGTGAATGTGCATTTAGATAACAATGTTGTCACCCAGCTATTAGCTATGTATATGCATAGCTGGTAATCTCTACTACAAGAATTTATGCTCATTTTTCACACAGAAATGTTTACTAGATAATATTGATGCCATTGCATGACATTTGGCTTTCCCAAGAGAACTACTAAACCTTTGCCTGTGGCATTAGGGTATAAGACAATGTTCTGTATGCTGTTATGTTAGTAAGGCATGCGTTCAAATCCATGATTACCCACACACCGTGCATGATTGCCATTCTCCCATCACAGTGATGACTGTATCACATGTGTTCAGGTATACCTAGTAGCAGGCAGCATTTGAGAAATGGACATACAGCAACATTCCTTTAAAGAAATTATGGGCACACATATCCCTTATAACAAAAACATGATTCCATAGCTTCATGTACCCAAGTAACTCACACTTTTTAGCAAAACCTGTAGTGTGACATTCATTTTTTACAATATCATGTAGCTTACTGTCATCTCATAGTCAGGTATTCGAAACCCACACTGACAAACAGTAAGCACTGTTTCTTCTTCTGCTATTATGCTTGTATGATATCCAAAACTAGTGCAATGTGTACAATTACAGTGGGAAAAGCCTCCCTCAGTCCTTTTACCTCATACAAATTGTTTGCTACACAAACATACATGGAGTCTCACAGTTGTGTTAAGACTTCCACTCTGGCGCATGTGATTCGTACACATGTTGTTAGCCAGTGGACTTACATAGCTTGCTGTTCAATTCCAGTGAAGGGCAACATTATATGACTGCACTGATGTTACACAAACAATACTGCATCAAGTTATTATTTTCCCTTGTTACTTTGGAGAAAGAAATATAAATTAATTTTGCAAATTCCTGCCAGTGAAACAGTTGTTCTACAAATATTGTGGTGTGAGTGCTTCTGTGGCACAATTATTCAGTAATGAGTTGTTATAGCATGTCTACACAGATATAATGTGTTTCAACCGTGGGACAATGTTGTTCTGCAAAACAACAGGAACAAGCTTCCTTGGGCAATAAACTTTGAAATTGCACTGCTCACAGTTGTGTGAACATTAACATGGTTACCTCCCTGTCATCATTCTGACAAAAATCATGCAGTACAAATTATCCTCAAATGTCCTTTATTACTTCACCCATCCATTGAATCTATTTGTGAAAATATCCATTACTTTGTCATGTGGCAGTCGCAGTCAATACACTGCTCTGATAGGCAAGGGCTTGAATCTGGTAACATGTGCCTGTCAGATAGTTGTGTCATATGGAAGTGGCTTAGGCAAAGAAAATATTTATGGCACAGCTAAATGGCAATATTTTTAAGGCATCACTCTCTAAGGTATAGGATCCATACCTATTACAATAGGGAAGTGCTGTAAGCCCTTCTAATGGGTTCATTTTGACTCACACAGTGTGCCCATTTCTGTATAATCACAGGTTGATACTCATCTTTCTTATATCTCTTCTGACTTATGTTCAAGCCTGGCCAGATGCAAATGCTAAGTATGTCACTGATGTTAATTAATTTCCAAATACGAATGCACTGTATTCCATGTCTTCTATGTGTGACTGTAATTGTTTTCTTCACACTGTACAGCTTTATAGGACACGATGGCTTGCATAACATTTCTTACTGTATGTAATGATGTAAAATCATCATAAAGTGTGACTGGGCCTGTGTTAGAACACTTTCTTGTGTGTTTGTGTTGTTTACATGCTGTTATGGCAGCATTCACTGCAATTTCTTGTGACCATGCCCAGTATAATCATGTAGTAGATGTGGGCCATTTATGAAAAGAGATCTTGAACTACTAAAATGTCATCATATCTGTGTGATCATTTGTCAGCTCTGTATTTTGAATGCTATTATATTACTGTTTAATATGTACATGAATATATGACACATGCTTGTCTAATATATGTTTCAAAGTAATATACCCCCTATATGTGGTAGCCAAATGACAATAAATGGCAAAACATGTCCCTTTCTGATGTGCATGACACAACAACTGTGGGGCTCATTTCTTCTTGTTTATCCATGTTGAAGTGAAGAATGCAACATTACTGTCAGTTGTCACATATAAATTCCCTTTATATATATGTCATATTCAATAACTGCAGTTTCTGTGAATAGCCCCTCAACTCAGCATGTTGTCAACAGTCATATCACATTTACTCCCCATTGTTGCAGTGTTACATTGTATCCCTCTTACATCCATTGTTAGCATGCAGGTTTTTGGTTTTGTACATGGGTCAGAAACTGTGAACAGAATTAAATACTATTACATCAATATGGTAGTATTTTAAATGTTTCTTTGTGACATAATCACATTTGGCTGCATAAAATGAGTGCACTTTCTCTGTTCACTTGCCCTCTTACTTATGTTTGCACTATTAACATTGTATTCTGTGTACATTCTCACTGTTTAATGTTCCCTGCATTTTAACATTTGTAATCAACTTGCCCCTACATCATGAAAGCTGTCCGCATATGCTCTCAGAATAGGTTTGCTTATAGGCAAACCATTTTGTTTACATTGCGTGTTCATGCTTCATTGCACCATTCTCTCTCTTTCCTGTTTACATACCATGTGGTACATTGGGCATAAGCACCTTTCAGTGTCCATTGTTTCTGTAGCAGTTACAGGTTTTATGGACTCAGTTTGCTAGCTCAAGGCCCAACCCTCCTCAGAAGGTGCACCACAGACACTCTTGCATGCATACACGCACATCTAGGGCCAATTTAGATGATCCAATCCACTTACTGCATGTCTTTGTAATGTGGGAGGAAAACGGAGCACCCGGAGGAAACCCATGTGAATGCAGGGAGGACATACAAACTCCACACAGGAGGCAACCAGCTGAGAATCAAACAGGAAAACGTCTTGCTGTGAGGTGACAACACTAACTGCTACACCACTGCGCCATTCACTTGCACCATTACATGACCACCAATACTGCTGCTGGCCACAACATAGTGCTTGTAAATGTGAAAGCATGATGAGAAGCATATTCAATGAACAGCCTCTATGGGACCTGACAATATCCCTGGCTGTGTTCTACATGAACTACAGAGTGAACTGGCATCTCACCTGTGTGCCCTGTTCAGTCACAGCCTCACCTCAGGCTTTGTCCCTACCAAATAGTGCACTGCTATACTCATCCCTCTCCACAAAGGAGAAGTGACTACAGACCCTGGGAACTATCTCCCCATTAGTCTGACAAGTTTGATATGCAAAGCTATGGAACACATCAGCATGGACCTAACAAACAAGGATAGAGGGAATCTCCAAACTCTGGATCTCACACAGTTAGGTTTTGTGAAGGTTAGGTCAACTTGGTCAACTTCTTTGAGTCAGTCACCAGAGCTGTAGATGAAGGCAAGGTAGTTCATACAACCTACCTGGATCTGGCTAAGGCCTTTGATACCATTCACCACTCAGGAATCACAGAGGAACTCACTAAGCTAGGCATCAACCACTGTATCACTAGGTGGGTTGCAAACTGGCTCACAGATAGAACCCACAGTGTGAAAGTAGCTGACTCCAAGTCAGACCGCCAACCAGTCATGAGTAGAGTCCCACAGGGATTGGTACTGGGTCCTCTTCTGTTTGGTATCTACTTCTCAGAAGTCCAGTCCAACACGAAGGGACTCTGGCTAACAAAGTTCGCAGACAATTTCAAGTTGGGTGCCATTATTAACTCCCCAAGTGATGTTGACATCTTACAGAAAGGCCTCACTGAGACCAATGACTGGTGTCAGAACCATGACCTTAAGCTCAATGCCAAAAAATGTGTCATCATCCCTTTTGGGAAAACCCAGTTCCCATGAACTACCACATCGATGGTAGTCCACTGAACACAGAAGGCGTTATAAGAGATCTGGCATCACAGGTTGACAGCAACCTCTCTTTTCACCACCAAACTGCCACTGTGGTCAGAAAGTCCTTCTATATGGCACATCTCATAACTAAGGGTTTTGCATCCAGGAAGAAAGAGGTCATTGTCTCCCTCTACTCTTCCCTCATTAGGCCAATCATCGAGTACAATGCCCCATTTGGCATGTACCTTACTAGACACCTGCAACAACTGAAGAGACTGCAGAAGTACCTCACAAAGAGGATCCTAGGCCTTAAACACTTGTCCTCTATGGACAGACTCAAAAAACTCCAACTGTTCTCTGTCTCATATCGCCTACTTAGAGGTGATCTATGCTTGACTTATAAAGCCATGTCTGACACAGCTCTATTAGAAATGCTACATCTAAAGAAATCCCAATTCCTCTGCACCACATGCCCCAGAGACCTCAACCTCATTACCACAGTCAACAGAACATGCTGGAGGGACAGGTTCATAACCCAGAGATTGCCCATGCTATGGAATAGACTTCCCATACATGTCAAACAGAGCACCTCACTGGCCTTCTTCAAAAGAAATCTTGATGAGTGGATGGGAAATAGAAAGTTCACCCCAGGGATCACTCCAGTGGCTCTACTCAACAGAGGCACTAGGAACTAAGGTTGGGTGGCATAATGCCAGGGTAATCCTATGGGCTGGGCTTGTAAAGGCTCCAGGGCCATTAGCCTAGTACACACCAATGAACTTATGAACCTATGAACATGATTATTAATTTTTTATTTATTTATTTATTTATTTATTTAACATTTGTTGACCGGGAAAGTCCAACTAGGTTCCACAGATCCTGTTTTCAGCAGAGGCCCGGGGAGAAATGCTCCAGAAGCATGTCTTTAGATTCCAGTTCAAACATACTAAGCTGTCCTTCTGAGTACCCCTTGATTTTAAAGTCAGAGACCAATTACTCTAGTTCATTGTTTACTATTTGAGTCTTGTCAGTCAACTTACTCTAAGCATTTGACCATTCACTCCATTAATAAAAACATGCTTTGGATGCATACTACTTACATATAATACATTATTTACTTTTACATCCTTCACAAAAACGGAGGTGGAAAAATTCCATCAAATGAAACTGTTGCTTTCAAATAGTTAATGCTGGTTTAAGAGGATACCATCTTAAATTTACTATAGTTAGTACTATTTATAATATATTCTAAAAATTAATTTTATGTGGCTATTTCTTCATGCCATATTAAAACACTCCATCATCAAATCTACTATAAAATTAAATACATATTATAAAAGCAACTAACATTTAATACAAATTAATCTTTCCGTTTGGGTAATATAACATAGGCATAAGGGTTTGCCACTTATGTCCCCATCATCATACCAACTGTTTGATGGTATATAACATCATTACATACATTTTAAGTACAACCATTTAATAGCTAAAATGTAGATCTAGTTTGTGGTAAGGAATTGCAGCCAAATGGTCAGATACCTATTGCATAGTGTAATGCTCTGTTTTGTGTGATAATTTGCTTGCTAATAAATAATGTAGAAATCTGGACTAAAGGGCACACTAGAATATAGAACTATCATGAGCATAAGTTGAATGCTACAGTGGCCATGCTGGACTTGAGGCAGACTATAGAGTTCTACACTGGAAGATTTTCTAGAACCTCTGACACATTATTAGCTTGAACTAGATCTTGTGATAATGATGTCTCATTTTCACTGTGGATAAAGGAAATATGGTAAGGTAAAATTTCCCAAAAAATAAATTGTAATACCTACTTGAAGGAACCACACACAATAAAGGCAATACAGCAAAGTATTGAAACTGTTGTGCTACAGAACTGATGACTTAGGTTTGAATTTCACCTATATTTATCTCATGCAGAGTATATGTTTTTAAATAACTCACCTTTTAGCAGCTGATACTTGAATGAAACCACTTGATCAACAAAATGGAAATGTATCCTATTATTTAACTTAGTCATATTAAATGTATCTCTTCTTTGACTGTTTTGTCTACCAAATGCTACCAGTTATTTATTTTTTATACCAAACTAGGACTGCTCAGAAATATGATACTATCTGCAAAACAGTACACATCACAGATGGCTAGAATACTTTACATGCACTGCTCTGTGGTGTTTGCATGTGCCTCTGTTAACAGAGCAAAGTAATCAGCTAAGTGTTAGAGAACATACATTCTATTCCACAATGCTTATAAAAAGGAAGCTTAGAGTGCTTGAAAAATAAAAAATAGTAGGAAAACAGTAGCAAGCTGCTAAGAAGAAATCACCAAAATTTAGAGTTTCAGCTACTTTGATGAGACATTATGATGAAAATAGCTAACAATTCATCCATAAAGACTACAGATCAAAATATTCGATGCTCCCATCTAGTAGAGAATAAGATAAAGTCACAGATGGGGAAATGTGTGATTTTAGATAATTTTACTGTCAATCTTATAAAGCATGTGTAATTAGAAGTGATAAACCAGAAATTGTCTTTCTTCTAATTTTGCCCGAATCTCAAAGTATAATGGTAACAGGAGATCTGTAAAGATCAAGTGATAGTTTTTATTTTCACTGACTCCACATGAACTATTTCTGAGTTTGAGTTTCATAAAGGAAAGAGTACATGAACAATAAGGAAAACAGTCTATAATGTGGAAATTATATATAACTAAGAAAGGACTGGGTGTCCTACTGTTAGTCAGATGTCAAATGTAAATAAAATCTCCAGCATCCTGCTACTGTGACCAGATTTAGAGAAGAGGAAGAAGGTGAGTACAGCATTTTACTGACTTCTCCCTTTTCTCTGAGTTTTAGAAATTATGGAGTCGGTATAGTTATATAATTTTGAGGTATGAGCATTTGCCTTATGTCCCTGTATTTATTTATTTATTTATTGATTGAGTGACTGATTGATTGATTGAATTTACAATGTTGGGAGTGTTGTTGCTTTGACTGGTGACCTGTTTTGCTGTTTTTGATTTGAATAATCAAGTGTCAATTAAATGAGGTGCTGTAATGCAGAAGGGAAAGAGTTCCTTAGAAAACAATGGTTGGATGTGAACTTTCAGCAACTGAATAATGAACAACTAAATGATATAACTTTTTGAAAACTATGTTTGACATAACCTAACATTTAATGGAGCACTTTAGAAAAAGGCATATTAGAAATATCTATTCTTGGTAGAGACAAGAGGAAGAGCAAACAGTACAAAACACAATCATAAAGTGCATAGATCTATAACAACTGAAATAACTCAAAGGGGAAAACTACTATTGGATGCTAAGTAAAAAGTTTATTAATCTGTGGTTAGTTATTATATGCAAGAGTTTTGTTCAAGCTCATTTCTATTATTATCAAGGGGTAACATTTTTAAGTTGCAGTAGTTTGCTGGCTTGGCAGTGAAAATACTTAGCTTATTTTTATTTGGATTTAAATCAAAGGGTAAAAAGGACACACAGACAAACCATTCAGTAAAAACTTCAAGAAAAACCCAGCCAAGCTAGAGTTTTCTCTATGTGATAACTTAACCTCCTGTAGGGGAGTATCATGGAATATATGTAAATGGCCCCTTAAGGACATCAACTGTTTCAGCTACACGGCTTTCGAATTTAATGGATTAGTGTCTTCCTTCTAGGGTGTGCAAGTCTACTTAGGATATTTAGAAAAGTTGTATTGAATTCATTTACAGCGTCATCTAAGAGGAAGATTTCCCACCCTCAGGTTATATTATAACTGAGAGCAACCACTTTATAGTCAGTACAAACCAATTAACAAACAGATGCCAAATTAAAACAGGTTTTCTGTCATTTCCTGAGGCTAAATAACTGGCATATGCAGTATAGTCAACTGGTCAAGAAAAGGGGGACAGTGGCCAACTTAGTAAGAGGTCTTTAGAGTGCACAGACTTTCAATCACAGAACAGGCATGTATTTAACTGATTACAATTAATATATAGCAATGTTCTTCATGATAAATGTGCTTACATTATGCAATGGCAATATTCTAAGTAAACTTGTAAGAGTAGGGCCTTGTGTCAGGGCTCCTGCAGTATCAAGGTCAGATGTAGTGACCACAGGCTCTGAAATGAAAGAAAGAGAAAAAACTTTACAAAATGGTAATACTATATTGAGGCAATAAAGTTAGTCCTTATTATACAAAAAAGAGGTGGAGGAAGGACCATGGTAAGTCAGAACAAGGGAATATGGGGAAAGAATAAGAGTAGAGTGATGGTAAGAAACTGCTTGAATGTAAGCTCAAAGTAGTATTAGCAGGGAGTATACTGATAGAAAACCACAGTAATACAGTGTAAGTATACAGCTGTATTGAGCAAATTATCAGAACATGGCACTACACTGATAAGCACAATATAAAACCATCACTTAGTAAACATTCATGGGATTAACCAGTACATTAAAACAGTGTTTGATATATATCAGAACATCAGCAACTTATATTACATACATATATGTTAAAGGGAAGTATGCTCAGTATACATAAAGTTTATCCGATCTGAATGAAATTGTTTAATGAGTTAGCAGCATTTATGGAGTATGAATTAAATTATACACACCACACAGTGACACAGCAGGTACCATTTCACTGCAAGAGGTTCTCTGCTTTGATTCTTAGTTGGGTTGCCTTCTGTGTGAAATATGCATGTCCTCCCTGTGTTTGTGGGGGGTTTTCTCGGAGTGATCCAGTTTCATCTCCTATTCTGAAGGTGTGCAGTAAGTGGATTTTATACTCTAAACTGGTCATAGGTGTGAGGGTGTGTGTGCATATATGTAATATGGAATAACACTAGTGGCAGGGCTGTCTACCCAGCAGTGTAAAGAGTGGCTCTGGCTAATTGTCACAGTTGATGTGATACACTCTCCCCATATGCAGGAGGGGGCTACAGATGAAGGGAAGTAAATTAGCATTAGTTTGTTTCATCTGCAAAGGACAGGGTTGGGATTTTTTTACCAGGATGAATAAGTTTATTGATTATGACCAAAGGTGTTTTGACATTTTGCTATGGTTTTCCTCAAGAGTAGTATAGTAGGTTTGTCTAGCCTTTAGAATGGTACTCATATATTGCAAGTGCTGATATTGCTGCAGATTGTTTGTGTTTCTTTCTAAATGCCATTTGCCATGTTTTATCTCTGTTGAACATTATTTTTATATCTGGGGTAAGCCACGATGCAAGTTTTAGTTTGACTCTTTGCACCTGTATGCTAAATGGGGGAATTACACCAATGCTTTATGGTAGTAGTGACATGACAAAAATGTGTGTTTTGAATTTACCATTTAAATCTAATCAAAGCATTATCGGGGTTAAAGTAACTAAATATATATAAATGCATACACATTCTACACATCATTTATTATTTTTTAGTATGTTTTTTTCCTTTAGTACATAAAAGTATTTTCTCAAAAATTCTCTAAGAAACCTTTACAGATTGTGTGGCAGCTTACGTAAATTCAACACACTCTTAATAGAGCAATAGTAGTTAAGTCCTCGTTTTCTGAATCCATTTAATTTCAGCTGCTGGCATCATTCTTTTTTCTCCAAACCACCATTGACATCCACACAGTCCAGAATGATAAATTTAAAACCAGAATATTTGCGGTGTTCTAATAAGTGTTTGGCTAAGGCATTCCTCTGGCATTTACATCTGATGTGAGAAAGATGACCTGAAATCCTCCTTTTCAGTTTATTCATAGTTTTACCCACATAAAATGCAGGGCAGTCATTACATTTGGCCGTATATACTAAAAAACATTAAAAAATAAATAATGCGTAGAATGTGTACAAATTTATTTATGTTTAGTTACTTTAACCCCAATAATGCTTTGATTAGATTTAATACACTCCTGCATCACAGCAGAGATTTAAATGGTAAATTCATAGGTTCATAGGTTCATAGGTTGGTACTAGGCTATCAGCCCTAGGGCCTATACAAGCCTAGCCATAACAATTCCCTGGCTATTTCTTCCCACATTATTTACTTTCCTGGACCCCTATTACCGCTATTACCATAAAGTATTGTCATAATTCCCCCATTTACCATACTGGTGCACACTCATACACACTCATACACACACTTCACACTTTTATACATTACTAGTTTACCTCATCCACTGTTTTCTGTATTTTTGTGTGTTTTTTCTACTGGTTTTCATTGTGTAAACATTTTGGGAGGGGGGCTGTAAACATGAAAAATGTCATGGCAGGTTGTTTTTTTCCAACTGCAAAGCACTGACATTTTTTTCTGAGCTGCAAATAACTTAGTTTTTAAGCACACTAATACATATGGGTGGATGTTTATTAGATATATTACACAAATATAAATTTATATGTATAGTGTTCTAATTCAATAATGTTTATAGTTAGATAGCAATGTGTTTTTTTCTGCATCTATCTAGGTACCTTTTTTACTTATCTACCTATGTGTATGATTTTAGTTCTTGTCACAGACCTGATGTAGGCTTTATTGCATTAGTTAACCAAAAGCAATTTTAGTTAAAAGTTAGTCTTTTTATATGTATGTTATACTTTTCTAAATACCTGATTTTGGAATGCGGGTTGCAAATAGGTAGTATTTTCCTTAACAAGGATTTAGTTTGATCTAATCAGTAGCAGTGTGTGGGGGTGGGTACTTGCTATTCTTAAATGCGCCTTTACAGCCCTGTTTATATTGTTTGGCTGGAACAGGCTGGTTTAAAATTAAATAATACATATATTTTCCACACCTACTTCTAAGTGTATAAAAGCTGATATGTTTAACATTGTAAAGTATTTCTGATTTTTGTTACTGAGGATTACTTGTCTGTAATGAATAAAGGCTTGCTGCTTTGGAACACTACCTAGGTTTCATGATTTGGAACACTACCTGGGTTTCATGATTTGGAACACTACCTGGGTTTCATGATTTTCGGAAATTATTGTGACTAAACTCATTAATGAAGTTTTGAGTATACTAGTTTTTTCTGGTTTTTATTTTTTCCTCAACACTTGTGTTGGTGAGGTTGGAACTAGACAGAGTCCTGCACTTGTTCATTTTTTAATATTTACATAAAGACTGAAGGTGTAATTGATAGACAGAGTGTTTTGTTGAGTTGCTATGTATCTTAATGGGTGCCACTGGCATTTTCTTGCACTGTTCTTTATGCACTTATGTATACTGTGTGAAGCAGCCTATTTATGCATATAGGTTCATAGGTTCATAGGAAGGTAATAGGTTATTGGCCCTAGGGCCTATATAAGCATAGCCAAACGATACCCTGGCTTTTGCCACCCAAGAAAATTATTTTCCTGTGCCCCTGTCAAGCAGAGCCACAGAAGTGATCCCCGGGGTGAATTTCCTATCTCCCATCCAATCATCAAGATTTTTCTTTAGGAGTGCTGTCAGCAATCAGTTACCCTGTTTGCAGGTACTGTTATATTCTTCCATCAGATAATTCAGTAGATTGCCCCAAAATTCAAGATATTCTTTGAGACTTCTGATGTCTTGAGAGAGGGAATTCCAAGCAGCTTTTTTCTAGCTTTGCAAAAGATCTTTCACCAATCATAAGGTAGAATGGTAGTCTGAATAGGAAGAGTCAGCCTGCTTTATAGGTTGTGCAGAGTACGCTGTGGTTCCTGAGTGGGTCTTTGCACTTGGGGGATGTGGGAGGGCAGAGTGGATACAGTATAGTAGTTTAAAAGTTAGTGAACTGAGAGCAAAAGAAATGTTGGTAGTCAATGAAATCAGTTTAAACCAATTCATGTTTATGTTCTATATGTATATGCATCATGAGAGCATAATATGTGAAGCACATTAACTGTACTATAACATTCTTGTCAGAGTAATAGATTTGCTAATGCAGCATGGATGGCTTTGGATCATAGGTGTTTACTAGGTAATGACCACAAGGGCCTTTTTAAGCCTAGCCATGCATCCCAAATCTCTGACAAGTTCTGCTACCATAGATAAGTGTAAACATGGGCCTGGGAGATGAATCATTTACAGGTTACCTGTGTACATTAGAGACATAGGTGCACAACCAGGGATGAATTTCCAGTTTCCCATCCAATTGTCCTAGTTGCACTTGAATTGGGTTAGGGAGGAACCCTGCTTCACATGTGGAGCCTGTTCCATAGAGGGGGTAGTCTGTGGGATACAAACCTATCTCTCCAGCAGGTGCTATTTATATCACAGGCAAGGTTTAAGTCTTTAGAAAGGGTGATTCTGGTGTTGTTTGTTTTGTGGATATGTAGGAGGTCTATTAGAGTAGGGTCTGACAATGCCCTACATGCCAGGCATAGATCTCCCCTCAAAAGCCTGCAGGAGACAGAATACAGGGACAGGGTCTGGAGGCGGTCTGCACAGGATATTTTACTTACGCCCTGTATACTTTTAGTGAGGAACCTCGGTGGACGTTCCAGTTGTTGGATATGTGGGGCATTGTACTCAATGATATGTCTGATGAATGCCGAATACAGTGGAACAATGACTTCCTTGGACTTAGATGCCATACCTTTGTTTATAAGTTGCGCAACATAGAATGATTCCCTTACCACTGTAGACAAGTGATGATCAAAGGCTAGATTACTATCTATGTGCGTCCCTAAGTCCCTGACTACTGGGTCAACTCTAAGGGATGTGTTGTCAATATGATAGTTACCAGGGATGGATGACTTCCCAAAGGATACAATTATGAATTTCTTGGCATTTAGTTTTAGTCCATGGCTCTGACACCAGTTGTTTATCTGTGTCGGCTCCTCCTGAAGAACATCTGTGTCAGTGTGAGATTCAGTGACAGCTCCTAATTTGCAATAAAACTGTTGGTAAAGTGTTATATAAATAGTCAGCATCCATAAATCCCAGTAAAACTGTTGGTCAAGTGTTATATAAATAGTCAGCATCCATAAAACCCAGTAAAACTGTTGGTCAAGTGTTATATAAATAGTCAGCCCATAAAACCAAGTAAAAAACTGGTTCAAGTGTTATATAATAAGTCAGCATCATCCAACCCAGTAAAAAAAACTGTTGGTCATTCAAAGTCAGCATAAATCAGCATCAAAAAAAAAACCCAAAAAAAGGTGGTATATAAATAGTCAGTATCCATAGTGGTCAAAAAACCAGTAAAACTGTGTTATAAGTGTCATATATTATAAAACCCAGTAGTAAACAAACAGCAACAGTAAATCATCTGCAAATTTAGTCAGCCAGAGACCACTGACATTGGCCTTGACTTTTGAGAAGTAAATGCCAAAAAGGAGCAGTCCAAGGACTGATCCCAGAGGGACTCCACTTGTGACTGGCCTCTTTGTAGAGGTGAAGTCCCCAATTCTAACTTCCTGGGTCCTGTCTGTGATCCAGTTGGCTATCCACCAGGTAACATATGGGTTTGTACCTAACATCTTGAGTTTGTCAACAATGCCTGAGCTGGTTATTGTGTCAAATGCCTTGGCCAGGTCAAGATAGGCAGTGCGAACAATTTTGCCCTCATCCATTGCTTTGGTGACCTTCTCAAAGAAGTCCACCAGGTTGAGTAGGCATGATCTGCCCTTGACAAAACCAAACAGGGCTGGGTCCAGTGTCTGGAGGTTTACTATATCTCTATTGGTCATCTCCATGATAATTCTTTCCATGGCTTTACATATAAGACTAGTGAGATTTATGGGTCTGTAGTTTCCAGAACCTGTAGATGGCCCACCATTGTGCAGAGGGATGATTGTTGCCTTTCCCATTTATGAGGCACGAAGCCTGTATGCAGACTACAGTTAAATAGTAATTCCAGAGGCACTGACAGGTCATATTTCATGCTATTTAAAAGGCTCCTGAAATATTGTCTGGGCCCATTGATGCAGTGTTCTTGGTCTTAGAGCATTAAGGACCTGTTCCCTAGTGATAGTAAGGGGAGTTATATTTGATGATATTTCCTGAGGGATGGTTGAGGGGGCAAGAGGGGGAAAGGTGGAGCTGAATTTATCAGCCAAGAGGTTTGCTATGTCTTCTGGCTCAGTGTACGTGGCTCCATTCACAATGAGCTCTGCACACACTTGTGTATTGCCTTTGAGGTTGCCGACATAGCTAAAGAATGCTTAGTGGTTGTCCTTGGCCTGGCAGGCCAAACTTACCTCAAATTTAGCTTTGGTAGAGTTTATTTTTCCTCTGAGCTGTATTTTTAGTTTATCCTGCTGGGTGCTGCACCTCCTAATTTTTGCCATGATTTTCTTCCTCCTGCAGCCTATTATTTTGTGATTCCACCAGGGTGGCTTGTTTTTTCAGTTAGTTCTGTACTTCTTCCTGGGTACAACTGCCTCTATGCAGCTATTAACATGCTTGTATAGGGTTTCTGCAAACAGTTCTGCATAGGCAGCAGTGTTCTCAGTGTTTATGGAGGCTTGACATTTTGCCAGGTTCTCACTTAATAGCAGGAGGTTAGCCTTAGAATAGTTCCTGAATATTCCAGGTTTAGCTGGGGGTCCAGATTTTATTTTTACTCCAAAGGAGACCATTTTATGGTCTGACCTTACCAGAGAAGGCATTCCTGCAGAGGTTTATAACAGTTTCCCATGTTAGTGAGGACCAGATCCAGTATGTTTACACCCCTGGTTGGTGTATTGATTATCTGGTCCAGGGAGTTTGTGTTTACAAAATCCAGGAATCTCTGTGAATGTATGTTTGGTGTCATATAGGATTCACAGTTAATAGCAGGGTAATTAAAGTCACCCATGAATATGGTATTGGGTTGGATGGTTAAGTGTTTCTAATAAGTTTAAATACATGGTATGGGTTTCCTGGGTCATACAGGGAACCTATAGCTTGCAAGGAAGTGGTATTGGATTTTACCTACAGTGATTTGAACATGGAGCAGCTCAAGTTCATTGTCCTGTTTAACCAGCCTTGAAGTATATTTATTTTTGATGTAAATAGAGACACCTCCACCTTTAGTCCCTGCCTATGAAGTAGCTGGTGGAAATGCATGGAAGGCATTATAACCTTGCACTGTTGGTGTGCTCTCCGTGAATTTAAACCATGTCTCAGTGATCACACAGACCTCACCATTCTCTAGGGTAAAGAGAGCTTCTAGGGAGTGGAGTTTTTCGTTTAGACTCCTAGCATTGAGCAGTAATACATTTAGATTTTCTTGGTCAATGAAGTTAGTGTGACATTTATCTTGTAAAACATGAACTTTTATATAGCACACATGTATATAACAGTGTGGAACATATAAGGATAAATGGTAGAGTTAATTGAAATGTTCATTTGCTCTGAACATACTAGACTTGATTGCGCACCTTATGATAAAGGGGTACACTGCTTTCTGTACTGAATGTGTTAAGATGTCTGCCAGTTGTTCTGCTTGCTGTTATACCCACTGGAAGATGCAGAAGAGGGAGGGCGGGGTTGTCATAGGAGTGTTTTTCCAGATATCAGAAATGGTGGCATAGGATGAAGAAAAGTGAGAAGTATATATTGAAGACAGTTTAGATCTTTACAGAAGTGAGGACTTTTAGTTATTGAACATGTTGATCCTCCACTGGCATGAGAAATTATCCTACTTCTTTACAAATCCCAAATAATTAACCTGTAAAAGTCAAAGTAAACTTTATTGTCATTTAGGACTGCACAAGTGCAGCCTAAATGAAATTCCGAGTATCAACTCACCAGAGAGTACATAGGAAGCAATGATAACAAGAACAGCAGGATAACATTTCAATTTAATAAAAAATATATTCAATACAAGACCCACAGAAGGATAAATAAACCAATAATAACAGCAGAAACACAGAAGCCCGCCAGACAGTCATAAGAAGAGTACTGTACATAGCAGCATGACAGAGTAGGACTCCACATGTTAAGATTGTTCTCCTTTGTTCATCTGCCTCAGACAAAAAGCAGGCAATTGCACATGAATAAGAAAATATATTGCTAAATCAAAGAATAAAAAAAAAGATATTGCATACTTTTCAGCACAGCAACGTATTGTGAATGATTACTGACTAAATAATCGGTGGCTGGTATCAGAGTGTATAAGTCTCAACACTGCTGGGTAGAAGCTGTTTAAGTATCTGGTGGTCCTGCAGCAGATACTCCCAATATCTCTTGTCCAACGACAGTTGTGTAAACCAGCCATGTGCAGGGTGAGGGGGTCATGAATTACTTTGAATGCACATTTAGTGCTTCTTGGTGCAAAGAGATCATGGATTGATGTTGTTTGTGCCCATGATTTTTTTGGCAACTCACACCACTGTCTGTAGTTTCTTTCTTTCTGCTATTGTACTGTTCCAAAACCAGACTGTGAAGCTACTAGTGAGAATGCTCTCAACTGCTCCTCTGTAGAATATGGTGGGAACAGTGGGTGGGAGCTTTGCTTTTTTTGAGCCTTCTGAGAAAGTGAAGATGTTGGTGTGTTTTTTGACCAACTGTTCAGTGTTCACAGTCCAAGAGAGATCCTCCGAAATGTGCACCCCAAAAACTTTGTAGATTTGACCCTTTCCACCTCTTCATCATTTATCATGAGTAGTGAGTGTGTTGTTGACCTTCTCCTGAAGTCTATAATGATTTCTTTTGTTGTATTGACATTCAGGTCAAGGTTGTTCTTAGCACACCAGTCAGTCAATGAGTAGACCTCATCTCTGTAAGCTCTTTCATCCCCCCTTTCATGAGCCCACGACTGTAGTATCATCTGCAAACTTAATGATGTGATTGATGTTGTATTTTGCAGAACAGTCATGGGTGAGGATGGTGAACAACAGAGGGCTTAGCACACAGCCCTGAGGAACACCGGTGTTATTATGCATCCCAAAGTGTTGTTGCTCACACATGTTTTCTGCGGTCTGTTCATCAAGAAGTTGAGGATCCAGTTTAACATTAGCTTGCTAACTCCAAGATGTACATGCTTGTCAATAAGCTACATTAGAACCACTGTACTGAATGCCGAGCTGAAGTCAATAAACAACAGCCTGATGTAGTTGTTTCTTCCCTCCAGATGATCAAGTGGGAGGACAAGTGCCACTGAAATAGTATCTGCAATGGGTCTGTTAGCTTGATAAGTGAACTGTAGTGGGTCAAAGTTAGCCTATAGATGCCTTTTAACTAGTCTCTCAAAGCATTTCATGAGATTTGAAGTTAGAGCAACTGGTCTCTATTTATTCAGGCAGGCTGGATTAGCTTTTTTTTGGGAGAGGGACAATATTTGTCACCTTGAAGCAAGAGGGAACTTTACCAAGAATAAGGGTGGCATTTAAAATATCAGTTAGAACTGAGCATAGTTGGTCTACACAGCCTTTAAGTACTTTGCCCAGTACTTTATCAGCACCAGCAGCCTTCCTGGGGTTCACTTTCTTAAGATGAGATCTCACTTCATTGGAGTTAAGGCTGAGCACCCCCTCCTCCTGGTTGATCGGTAGCCTTGTAGCAGCTACATTGTTCTTCTCTTCAAATCTGCCAAAGAAGGTGCTCAACCTGTCCAGGAATTCAATGCTATCTTCACACTGAGCTGACATGGTTTTATAGTCCGTAATCTGTTGTATCTTTTGCCAGAGATTAATGGCATCCCTCATGTCTGCAAACTGACTTTGTAATTTCTTTCTATATTCCTGCTTGGCCTCTTTAATGTCCCTTTTTAGGTTTGCACTAGCTTCACTGAGACCTTTCTTGTCTTTGGCCCTGAATGTTGTATATCTTGCCTTCTGGAGATCATAGACTTTGTTGTTGAGCCATGGCTTTTGGTTTGCTCTGATTGTGATGCTTTTGATATCAGATAACATCATTAACACACTTAGTGATGTACGTTATTACTGTTTCCATGTAATCATCTATGTTCACCAGTCCATCTGACATACCAGCCTCTTTGAAAATGTCTCAGCAGGTACTGTTGAAACAGTCTTGGAGACATTCTAAAGCCCCCTCATGCCAGACCCTGATCTGCTTAACTGTGGGCTCTTCTCTGATCAGACCTGGTTTGTAGGCTGGTAGAAGCATGATGATAAGATGGTCAGTGCTTCCTAAGTTAGGTTGTTGCATTGCATGATGGTAAGATGGTCAGAGCTTCCTAAGTTAAGTTGTTGTATTGCTCTGTAGGCACCTTTGATAGAATATTCCTTGTCCAGAGTGTTAGCAACCCTTGTAGGAAAATCTACAAATTGATAATAGTGGGGTAGCACTTTTCTCAGACCTGCTTGATTAAAATCACCAGTAAACACATGTGCAAAGTCTGAGTTTTTCCACTGCAGCTCACAGATAGAGTTATAAAGATTGCTCAGGGCCTCAGTGGTGTTTGCACTGGGTGGAATGTATACCACTGTTACATACATTTCATTTAGTTCTCTAGGTACATAAAAGGGTCTGCATTTTAAGGCCAGGAACTCTAGATTATCAGAGCAATGTGACTGAACAATCTCACAGTTCTTACACCATCTTTTGTTCACATAGAAGCAGACTCCTTCTCCCTTAGCCTTTCCACATGAAGCTTGATATCTGTCTGCATGAAAGAGTGTGAAGCCTTCTAAGCTAGCAGCACTATCATTGATCTTGTTTTGCAGCTACGTCTCAGTAATCATAAATAAACAGGTATTCCTCACCTTATTTTTGATGTAGAGTTCCAGCCTCAGGTCATCCATTTTACTGTCCAACGAGTGTAGATTTGCTAGCAGTATTGAAGGCAGAGCAGGCCTGTGAGGATTTCTTTACAGATTTGCAGCTATTCCAGCCATGCAGCTACTTTTTCCTGGTTCGCTGGCATCTTTTCATCTTCTTTCTTGTCCTGGGTGTTCCAGAACCTTCTGTCTCATGTTTCAGGCACTTTAAGGCATGCTGGGTTAAAATACACAGATCCAGTATTTCTGTGAGTGTGGTAGGCCCCAGGAACTCTGCTGCCTGCAGGGAATCTAACCAGCAGCATTAAACTGTTAACTGCTAAATTTCCAGAAGCTTCTGTCTGCTGTAAGTTAACTTACTTCCATTTAAAAGTCCAGAAAGTGATTTTCTCAAAGTTTTGTGTGAAAAAGAAGAGAGATTAAGCATATCTCTCTGTTGAGCTGACACATCCACAGCCACAAAGGGTGCTGCCATTTTTTTTAAGAAAGTGTCTAAAGGAAAGAAAAAATGTTTAGGCTAGTGGTTTGTGAGATCGGCTGTGTGAGACACTGCACCTCCACTATCCAAATCACAAGTATCAGTAAGCCATTTGTGGTTGATGTTTGCTAGCCTTAACTTGAATGCCTTCAATGAACTTCCAACACAAGCAGTAAAATATAGAGTTCTACCAGACTGATGTTGAGAGGGTTAATATACACAAGAGACAAACATAATTAATTAATTAAGCGATTACGTAAGGCATGCATGCATTTATTTAATTATTTGTTATTTTGACATTTGTTAACCAGGTTAGTCCGACTGAGCTAGAAAACATTTTCAGTGGAAGCCCGAGCAGAAAAGCTCCAAACAGTGACAGTAAACAAAAGCAGTGACATCAATTAAAACAAGAAGCTTATGATACAAGACAGAGTCAAATAAAGGGAAGACTAAGGTAGGCAATTAAATCTCAAATGTAGTACAGAAATATACAGAACGTTTGGTAGAGTTAGGTAATCATATGTAGAGACCTACCATGTTTATCATAGGAATATTTCTGTCATATGTTAGGTACTTTACAGAAGCTACAAAAAATAACCTCACTTTTGGTAAAAAGAGAAAGAAAGTTTGCTGGGGTATGGTAGGTATAGAAATACAGCTAGTTACAGATAGAGGGACAGGAATGGTATAGAAATGCTGACAGGTATAGTGAGTGGGGTAAAATACAAATAGGATAAGTAAGTAGAGAAATTGAATAGAGATAAGGGCATTTATTTTTACTTTCTGCTATTTGGATTAAAAGCACATTCTTGGATAACAGACATCCATTTTAGTTCAGCACTTGATGAGGAATTCTATGAAACAATTCCCAACGAAAGGCATCCAACATTTTAGTGACAGGTCTAACATTCTCAGTAAATTGTAATATGTGAAAATGTATTACCTTTTTAAAAAATAATAATTTTTGCTTCAAAAATATGTTTACTGTTGCAAGGTTAATGCTTCTCAGTGGTGCTGAGCTAGGTCAAAGGTTATTTGCTTATTTGCCAAAATCCTTCCCTTTTGGACATGTAACTGTGGAAATATAATAATAACTTTAAAATCTGAATCAAAGCAAAAGTCACGGGAAATCTGGTTTAGGACTTATATAATCAGAGGCAAACTGTTAATTGAGGGAGTTACTGCAATTCAGTTACTAGATCATCCTGCAGACGTATACATTTGGGACACAGTAAACCTTTCATTTAATTGTCTGTAAGGACTATGAGAATTTGCTCTGATTCTGAAAGCCAGAGTATAAGGGCATATTTTGTCTATTAAGTGAGTAGCTCATTGACAATCTGTTTAAACTTTTATTTTCAACTCCTTATGGAATTTCTGCACTTTTAAATATTTATTTATGAAAGAAATGATTTATATTTTTTATTTCAAATAACAAATGTATTTGTTCAACTTTAGATGCTTGTGGTTACATGTTTATTTAGTCAGTTAATGATCTGTTCATTGTATTACTGCACTTTCAACTGTGCTGTGCCGTCTCTTTGAAGGCAAACTTCAGAGCTATTTCCTATCATTTAAACATTTAAAAGTTGGATTATTGTAAAAGTGAGCAATGAAGTGTGTTTTTTTTTTACTAGCTTTGCTTAGGTAGTTCTGTAAGCTTAGCAAGAATGTGTTAGTCCGAGAGTTATAATTTACTGTATGAGTGTATGTGCAAAATAATTTGGGTCAAATTTTAATTATTGTTGATAAGACTGTACTAGAAGCCACTGAGTCAAGCCAGAAGTGGGTGAGATCCTTATAATCCAGGTATCATAACTATGAACTACAGCTATATGGTTCATTTGGATAAAGCAGAGCTTAACTATTAACCACAGCAGCAGTCACAGTTATTGTACACCCTTGTGGCCAAGCACCCTTTGCATTTTAAGTGGTACCAGTGATGAGATTCAAAACCCATTATTGTTGGTTCTGTCTCCTAAATTTTTATTGGCAGTGATACAGGAGTTAAAAGTTGTAGCTCCTGGTGGTCAAATATTAACTGGTAAGGTAATAGTTATCTCTTGTAAATTGGACTTATATTGCCTGTAAAATAATTTTGGTCAACAAATAGTTTATAACCATGTAACCATGAGACAAGTATGCCTTGCACAGCAGTCATTTTATTTATTTATTTATTTATGTATTTATTTATGTATTTATTTATTTTGGTTCAGAGTAGTTAGAAAAGGGTCAAAATAGACCTATGTGTGGTAGAACAAATGTCAGTATATCCAGTCTGATTAATGAATACAAAACAAAGGGAATCAGTATGCCAGGTTGTTCAAGGCAAACATAACAGAAGTAATTTGTGTAGCTGAAACACAATCTACTGAAACTGAAGGCAGGCAGGCACAAGCTGCAGGTGCAGCACATACACAGTAGCTTCGTTAACCTCCAGATAACCTTAAAATGCAACCCACTGGAACTAGAGTTGGAAGCAACCCGTTTCAAACCCCTGGCAGAATGAAATACCTGACCTATTGAGAGGATGTACACAGACAGAAACAAAATCTGAACGGCCTAGACATGGAGGTTAAAGAATGAAAGAAGCAGTATCAGCAACCGAGGGAGATGATGACCCTTTGCGAAAGCCATGTGAGTAGTGGTGGGGAAAGAGGAACACAGGATGCCATGGCCAGTTCCAAAGTCTTTCTTCAATATAAAGAATGGAAAGACTTCAGTAGATTCATTCAGGCATTTGAAAGGGTGAGTAATTAACGTCAACATTTTGTAGGGTAATGTGAGATTTTTAAGTGCCCTGCTTCTGGGTATGATAATGCATGCACTCAATAAAGTGACTGATGTGAATTGGTGTGATTATGCCAGTATTAAAATGTTATGTCTGAATGTTTTAAACGTACATCAGAGTCTTATACAAAACCTTTACAGAGCATAGAAGTAAGGCGGTTGATGGTGTGATAATTATATTGCAGAAATCAGCATATATCTGCATGGGTAGGTGAGTGAACATTCAGTTGCTTGTTTGTAAATGTTTAGAGAACCTATGATAAAACAGCAAGAGCTCAGTAATTTGAGGATCTAAGAAATTTGGATAGCATATTGGGAGTGCAACAGTACTGAGGAAATGGGGAAGAAGAGTTACCTCTAGTTTGCCAACAGGTCACGTCTGTATAAGAATGGGTACCCATTGCTACATACTGGTATAAGATAACTCATGGAACAGTCTAACCCTTAACAGCTGCACAGGCAAAATGAGAAAACAGAGTTTGAAGTACATATCTTCTTAGAGTAAAATGTTTCCAGTGTAATAACATGGGGTATGTCCAGTTTAGATGCCCAGTGACAGGTATGAGAACAGATGCAATGTGAGAAAGCTAATTCAATTAGCAACGAAGTAATTGTCAGCTGTCTTGAAATTGTGACTCTTCCACATTACAGAAGGGCCATACCCTATTCTGGTAGAGAGTAGGAAAAATAGCATTAAGAGGGATATTACATCAGATAAAATAATTGTTAAGCCTGCAGTTTTTAAACAGCAACACTACCTTCCCAAGCAGTCCACTCAAGTTAAGGTCATGGGAGGGACATCTTTTGAAATGCCATTGACCTGATTTCATTTGGGTTGGGAATGATATATAAAGAGACCAGTAGGTGGCAGTGTTTGATGACATCCTAACAGATGTTTCCATAGGTAATGACTTTGTTAACAATGTACCCTGTGTATATGCAGTTATAAACAGATAAGCATGGAGGCAATCATGTGGTAAATTCAGCAAAGCCCATTCAGTGCCCACATCTCCAATACATGCTATTAAAGTGGCCACTTCAGAAAAAGAGCTAGATAGTAGCAAAAGCCTGAATCTGAGCCACAAATGACAGATAGTGTTATTTCAGAAGAAGAGATGGTTGATTGTAGTAAGTGCAAATATGAGATAGAGTTGTGAAAAAAATAACGCATTTCAATTAGAAAGAAAATTGAAGAGGATTAGAGTGAGAATTAAGGCAGTAGCAATTCTCCAACATCACTTTAGGGAAGTACACAGAATGGCGTTCAAATGAGGAGTTAGAAGAAAAAGTGGTACAAGAGCTTGCAGCCTCAAGGTCCTTCCACAGTGCACTTTTAGTCATAACCAGTAATATTCCTTTTGGGGCCATTTTGGTATAAAGGATAAAGAAATGAGGCTTATGCAAAAACATTTTTGGTCAAGAATCGAAAAATATGTACCCAAGTATTGCAACATATATGAGAAGTCTCAAAAAGTAGACATCTCAGGAGGCAAAACCAAAGTTCTGTTGGAGACAATGCCTGTTGTCAAGGAACCATTTCAAGAGGAAACCATGAACATTGTCAAGCCTTTTAGGACTTCTTGCACCACAGGTCAGAAGTATATCTAGTAATGGTGGATCGTGCAGTTAGAGGCCCTGGAGCAGGGACTTTGTCTTCCACAGACATGGAAAATGTGGCAAATGCTCTAGATGAGATTCTCAGCAAGTTTTTTCTATGAGATACTAACAGTCAAAAGGTCTAACTTTGTGTCAGATCTGCTAACTTGATTGTGGAAGCATCGTGGGTAAAACACCAACATACTCCTCTATTCCATCCACAGGTAAATGATCTAGTGGAGTGATTTATATCTACCCTTAAGGCCAGGTTGAGAGCATTCATAGATCACTTCAGCTGGGAGTGCAACAAATATCTGTCCTGTTTAATTTTTTCGTTATAAAGAGGAGACCCACGAAAATGCATTTTGTTCACTATCTCAGTTATGATATGGCCACAAGGTGAGAACTCCTTTAATGCAATCTGTAATGAAAGAGAGGGTAAATGTATATACATTTTACAAAGAATCTGTTTAGTATATGCCTATAACTTCAGGGATATGTTGAAGAGGCTCATGCATTTGGTGCAAAAGACTGACTTGGGAGTGTGGCCTAATGGTTAAGGTGCTTGCCTTGCAAACACAAGGTGCAGGGTTTGAGTCTCACAAGGGACAACTGGCTAGGCTTAAAATGGCTTGCAAGGGCAGTTAGCTTAGTACAAACCTATATGGGAACTTGCAACAGGAACAGCAGCAGAAAATAACTGGTATGACAAGACGGTGTTAACCCAATAATATACAGCTGGAAAATAGGTAATGGTACTTATTCCTGTTTAGTAGACTAGGTTGTAGGCATCATGAGTGGGGCCTTTCACAGCTGTGCAAAAAGCAAGTGATGGCTGTTACGTGTTGAAAGAGCAAGGCAGAAGGCATTAATAGAAACTCTGTTAAATCGCTATGATAAAGACCTGTTATGATAGAGAGGCTCTAGTTCTTAGTGTCTGCAGTGGATCTCCAGAGGATTCAGAGAGGTCTGTTGGTAGATCTCAGTGAGAATCAAGCTGATTTCCCAGTGAATGAGATAGAATTATAACAGCAGCTATCTCCTACACAGGTTCATGAAATAAAAGCAGTAATACAAGAGCATGTCCAATAAATAATGTGCTAAGCAAACTAGAAAGTGCAAACAAATTTGTTAGGCAAAAAAATGTTAGACGAAAATAGCAAAAAGGTCCTGCCCTGTTACTAAAATTGTGGAACAAGATATTGGATAAGTGTAACTTGAAATGTGTCTATTACCTCAAGCTTCATATCTTGTAAGTTTTTATGACAAAACATACTTGAGTGTATGAAAGAAGGAGACATATTAGTAAAACCGTAAAAATAAAATAAAACAACTGTTCATTCAAAGAAAAATGCATGAGAAGTGAACTATTCTGTATTAAGGCTGCATCTTTCTTTAAATAATTATATTGTTTTACAGATAAAAGAATTTGCATTGTACTTGTCTTTTCTGTGAGCTGTAACATGAGAAACAAATGTGTAAAATGGTAGATGATTGCATTTGCTTGTAAAAGGGAAACTAATTCATGATTGCAAGATTAATGCCTCTTTGAAATGCTAAGCTAGGTTAAAAGATATTTCCTTATTTGGACACTTTCTTGCTAAATCTTATCCTTCGCCCAGCATATGTAACTGTAGAAACAAGAAATCATCATCCATACCCTGAACCAAAACAAAAGCCGTAGGAATTCCTATTAGGGACTTGCATAAGTAAAGACAGACTACATAATTAGTGGAGTTGCTATGGAATGCTATGGTAAGTTCATGGGCAAAATATACAGAGCGGCCCCAGCTTCAATGGCCACTGCTCAAGAATGCTAAAAGGTCTGGTTCCCTCCTCAACTCAATGCATACAGACTCACAAATTAAAAAAAAAGTGCAGACATCACTGTACAGAACCTCTCAATTATTTAATTATCCACATCCTTCCTTATCAGTCAAGGTGCAAACTGCAAGCCTTTATAACACCAGGCAGGAACCCCTTCCACAGGAGCAAATTATTATTATGGTGTGCAATGAGCTTTTTCTCTTTGTTTTGAATTACTATAGTTGATAGGGAAGGAAGTAGATAAATAGATAACATGACAGGCATTGTTTAGTGATGAAGCACTTTCAATGTACAGTTTGCATATGTGTGTGTGTGTGTGTGTGTGTGTATGTGTGTGTGTGTGTGTGTGTGTGTGTGTGTGTGTGTGTGTGTGTGTGTGTGTGTGTGTGTGTGCGTGCATGTGTTCCTGTGCATGCATGTGTGCGTCTGTGTGTGTGTGTGTGTGTGTGTGTGTGTGTGTGTGTGTGTGTGTGTGTGTGTGTGTGTGTGTGTGTGTGTATTGAGTTGAGGAGGGTGCCACACCATTGGGCTTCAGTATGAAAGCCAAATTTGTCTTTCTTGAGCAGCATCTATTGAAGCTATCTCTGCTGTGTATTGTGGGCATTTATAGCATTCCAGATGACACAAGTCTATTGCTGGGTTTGGCTCCAGTAGTCTACATTTCAATTTTTATTCACTTATCAGAAAGAACTCTTGAGAATTTGTCCTGATTCTGAAATCCAGATAGCAAGGGCATAGTTTATTTCTTTAGTTAAAGCAGTTATCAACTAATTAGTTGATAACTATGTTTTGTGAACATTATTGTAAACATTATTATTTGACACTTTAAATGTTTATTTTCTATTCTGTATGCAAATCTCATGTTTACATATTTATAATGATCAATGTTATGCCCATGGCTTGTGGTTCATTACTGAATTAAGGGTTTATGCAGTTTATTGATGTACTCTCAACTATGTTGTGTCTGCCCTTTCAGGGGTGACTATGTAAATATATTTGATAGCATTTAAATATTTAAAGGTTGACTTATAGGTTGATAGTTTCATAGGTAAGTACTAGGCTAGCTATCTTTGCACACCACTTTATGCCTAGCCAATGTCCCTTTTTATGCTTGAATTATTTTATGCTTGAATTAACCTATCTCATTTGGTTAGAGATTGCCCTTACCCATTCCATGTTCAATAATTATATATTACCCCTAATGAGAATAACTGGGATCATATCATAGATAACTTGAGGAGACCCATACATACATTTAAGAGCTACTTACGTCCATTAGTAGTACAGGGGATGACCCTCGGGTAAATTTTCTGTTTCACTTCCATATAGCCTAGGTGCACTTGAATACGGACAGGGATGAACTTTGTTTTACATGAATGGGGAGTCTGTTATTGTAAGTGCTAACAATAAGATGTGTTCTTGTTTTGTTACTCTTTGTGTAAAGTCAAACAGCTGCAGGTACTGAAACTGACGTGATGATTTTAATTATTTGCAACATATTCAAACAGTTGCAGGTAATAATACTGCTTATACAAATTCATGGAGCACTCAACTGCAAGGTGAGCTGGAATACTTACAAAAGCAGAATAGTCATTAACATTGAAGCATGGTGGCAGCAGTTTTATTAAGCCTGAGATGAGTGAATTAATGATAGAGAATTATCATCTACTCCCATCCCCATTCTAGTTAATATTGTATGAATATGTGTGCAAAACAACTTCAGTCATGCTTTAATTACTCAATAAAGTCCACGCCTCAAATATTGAGAAAATAAATTAAAAATGTGGAAAATACTCAATATGTAAGGAGTAAAATAAAAAAACTGAGATGCAACTTTATAATGTTTATGACAGAAAATTATTAAAAATGGTAATGAAACACACAACAAATATGTTTCCTCCAATTCTTTTTTTTATTTTTAAAGCTGCATTAAAATTCACTATCCCATTAAGACCAAGAGGTTTATTTGTTTGAACTCTATATTTGCCATTGTAACACTTTGTGTTCTATATGATCATCTTTTTCCACCCCCCCATAAAACTCTCATTAACGTTATCTACTACTGAAAATACAAACTTTTTAAAACCACCACATATTTTTGTATTCTTACACAGGGCATTCATTTAATTCTTAATGCAATAACAATGCTCATATATCTTGTTTCTAAGAGCCAGATTCCAAAAGACTTGCTCTTTGTGTAAGTGACCACTTAGAATGAGATCAGGCTGAGAGCAGGTCTTTTGCAATCTGGCCCCCAGTGTAAACCTGTTTATAGATAGGCCTTACACTGACGTACATCACTTACACTGAGAGCAAGTATTTCTGAATGAAGACATATTTGCACTGTGTGTAAATCTTTTGGAATCTAGCCCTTAGTCTTCTATTTGTTTTCCCTATATTCCAATTTTCACAGACTATACATAAAATTGCATATTGTATATAATCACTATTACATGTAAAGTAATCCTATGCTCTATATAATTTTGTCATTTGATAATGAAATGTTTTTATTTTATTCATATCATGTGATTAATGAACATGATCATATGATTTTTGTGAGGAAGGTATATAAAGATTTTTTGAATCTCGATGAAGTCATCAGTAAAATATGACAGCACTTACTTGCATTGGTGTAATTGCCAGTAAACAGTGTTTATAAAACTGGAATGCTGTTTCTTTATTTACCTCTTCATATATTGAGAATTTTCCAGAGTTCTTATTACTGTTGATAAGATTGCAATGAAAGGAGCTATATCAGTTTGAAGTGGGTAAAAGCATGGAGTGCCATTGATTATACTTCAGAACTGTAGCTGTCCAGTGTTAAGCTCATTTGGATGTGGCTGGGCTTGCCTGTTATCTGAGGTAGTACTGAACATCTACCAAATACCCTTAAATTCAATTGCCTTTGTTTTTACTGTACCAGGGATGGTGTTCAACTATCCAGTATCATTTATTGCATCTTTCTGATAGCAGTAGTACAGGCATTAACACTCATAACCATTGATCACCACAGGGATTGTGATTACTGCCAACATCTTTGAAGATGAGAAGAGAGAAGAGCTAAGAGATATTTAAAATTACTAAACAGAATAAGCTTAAGCCAGAGAATACTAAACAAAATCATCCTCCTGATGTCTAGCCAACAGTAATCCACAGTACCAACATATTAAACAGCATTAATGAATCCTGTCACAACACAGAGTCATGTTAGTAAATTACAGTTTGCAGTGTTCAGATGAGGTCATCTCCCTCTAAGCAACAATAACCAAGATGGTTATTAGCGGGACTCTGAGAAGAAGGAAGCAGAACCCCACTTTCTCATCAAAAAGTGATAAAAAAAATAAAGAGAATGAGAATAAAGGAGCTAGAGAAAAAAATATCATGGGGCCAGAGAATAATATTTTACATATGTAGCATTCAGTGTTTATTAGGGGACTGAGAATAGGAATGTCAGGTAGCCTGAATGTTGAACTATGCTGCATAAGTTATAGCTTCCATGCCTTCCTAAGAGAAAGTCAACAGGGAACTGGCATAAAGAATTAGTGGTGTGTCTCACTATAGTAATATTTAACTGTAGCTGTAGTAAATGGACAATATAGTCTTGATGTATTTCTCCTCTAAATATATTGTATTTTTTCAATGTAGTACAGTTGTTAATCATTGTTATGATGCCTAGAGCTTTTCTTCATCAGGCTTAGTTCACTGTTAAAGACTTAACACTCAGTTGTACTAACCATATCAAAGACACATAAATCAATGAACAAATAAAGATGTGATGAAAGTTAATACAGTATTTAATGTTAGTAAGCAGAAGGCCAGTGGGAAAATGTTATTTGTTTAATAAGAAGTTGTATTAGACTAATCAGCCGAAAACAAAAAAAAAAAAAACTGCATAAATACTCTAACAAGCCAGAAAGAAGTATCATTTCCAAAATAACTCCAGTGTTTCAGCCAAACACTGTGTCTGAACATAAAATCAGTGAGGTACTCTGCTGAACCACAGCAAGCAATCCTCCTTAGTTTTTACTGCTCATTCCTCAAAAAAATGACCCATTGCAGCCATCCCTGATATTGTGCATGAATCCTAAAATAAAATAAATAAATGAATACATAAAAACAAAAAAGTGAACTGATTGGTGGGAACTAATGCTTAAAAGGAACCTCTAACAGAAAACAGCCTGATTTTTACACTTGTGTCCACTGAGCTGCACTTGTAATACTTTAATTACAAGGGAAAATATCTGGACTAGCATGACGTAGTTTGGGCAGATGAAGAGTAATTATGGTGTGGCAAAAACATATGTGATAAAAGCAGGGGGCATGCTGGGTGACCCAAAAACTTGTTTCTACATAATTTATAGTCAGTAGACCAGGCAGGCAAAGCCTTGTTAAATTTATTACATTACAGTTCAATCTTTGGAATTGTGCAAGCACAGAGAGAGAGGAAAAAATGTTAAAGCAAAGAAATCTGACATGCATTAAATTATTAAGTGATCTGAAGTGCAGCAAGTTAATTTGTCCAAAGTTGAGCAGCTACAGGTACTGGAATTAGTGTGAGTAATTTAATTAATTGAAACAGATTAAAACAGCTGCAGGTAATAAAATCACTGAGGAAATGTCATGGAGCAGTCAAATGTAAGGCAAGCTAGGAAATTACAAAAGCAGAACAGTCATTAGGACTGAAACATGTAAACTGGAGTTTTGTGGTCAATAACTGGAACACAAGAAAGGCACAGCTGTTTGAAAGAAGAAAGTCAGCAAACAACTGATGAATGCTTTAGCAATTTCAGCAGCAGGATATGAAGAATGTCACAGCAGCATAATATGTAGTTTGGTATTCAAGAGGCAGTCAACAGTAATTCCAGTGGGAGGTTCATGACCCTTTCTCTAGATTGGTTCAAATGAGATGAGGGTCAGATTTAAATTTTATCCAGTGGGAAAGTCAATGCTCAGTGCATAATGAGAGGAATATAGGAAAAGAACAGATTGATGACTAGCAAAGCCACTGTCATTGGAAATAATTTATTATAGCAATTAGTTATCTTGTTCAAGACTGCAAAGCAGAAATGAGAAGGGAAAGTAAAATAAATCAAGGCAAAATTGCATGACCAAAATTCTTAACACAAGCTGAGGTTTAGTGCAAGTAAGATGCACTTTAGCCCTTGGCACAAATACTTATTTTATTTCATCTGAGAATAACAGATGGCAAAGCTACCAAAACCCTTTTGATTAGACTTCTGGAGATGTGCTGATAAACAGAGTGATTTATGCCACATTGAAATGCTTGTAGGGTTACCACTTGTCCTCATTGTGTAGAACTGTCCCTATCTGGGTAGTTGTGTCCTGTAAAAAAAAAATGAAAATGTCAAATATCCTGAAATTTTTTAAGGACAAGAAAATATTTCATAAGTTTCCTGTTATATTTGCATGAAGTAATTATTTTGTATTTGAAGCAACTTAATACGATATGAAACAGCAAATTCTATATGACTGAACTTTTATTTTGCCAAAAAAAGAAAAAAAAGTCCCATCCATTGCTTTGGTGTGAACATGGTTTTGTCCAACAAAATGTCATGTTTCCATAAAAAGTGACCCACTTTGAGCCTTTGAAAAAGTAGCCACACTAAGTGCTTGAGATCTGTTTTATTGGTTTGCAGGAGAACAAACAGAACATTTTGCTACAGTAGCAGTCACCTGCAGTCCACAGGAATGCCAGGAGTAAAAACAAATGAGTGTGGTTAGTCTACCCTGAAATGTTTTCTCTCTAGCTGTAGGCAGGAGACATAAGTAAGTTAAAATATAGTGACATAAATAGATCAAAGTCTTCCAGGAAACTGAGTATAGTCCTTTCTGAGCAATGTATTCCTGAAACAACCATACGTTTCTCTCCTGGATCTATTTTTCTGCATATCCATATCATTCTTCAGTTTTGCCACTTCTTCAGGATTTCTACCCTATCCATGCTTTGTGCTAGTTGTTCCTTGAATTCTGTTTTCTTTCTGCATTTCTTGTGCTGAACTTGTAGCTTCTCATTCTTTTGTTGTTAGGCCTCTATTGTTTCCTTTATGAACATTGTATCTTTGGATACTCTTTTCACTATCTGTATTAATCTCCCAAAATCAGCTGCTAGGTTCTTTACTTGTTTACTGCTTTTATTTTGCTGTTCTGACAACTGTTCTCTATTTCTGAGTTTTATTCCCCTAGGCCAGGCAAGAGCTAAGGATTAGGCAGCCATCTTTGTTAGCTCCTCTCAGGAATCTCCTCATCTGATGATTGATTATTTTAATGGAATCATGACTATGTGTAGCAGTCAGATTAATGATATCAGAGTAATTAAGTTAAAGGAAGAGAAAGACATAACATTATGGTCCATCTGAGGAGTATAGTTGATGGTAGCCCAAAATTTGACAAGAATATAAACATAAAAATGCAATTAGCTTTGATAGGACAGGTTTTGCATGTAAAGAGACATTTTCCCTTGGCTACATTTTTCTCTAAACCACAGAAGGTCTCGACCCTGATACTAAGAAAATGAGTGCCTTTGTCTACATGCAAAACCAGAAAATAAACAAGCTCTGATGAGGTTTTTGGGGATAGTGCATCACTTAGTACAGTTTTACCAGATATTTCAGACATAATGATGCCATTGACGAAACTTATAGAGAATGACACAGAATGCGAATGGTCACTGGAACAAGATGAAAATGTTAGAACTATAATGAAGTGTATTACTGAGGCACCATCATTGAAGTATTATAGATTATAGTGTTAGCAAGCCAATTGCTTTGGAAGTATATGCAAGAGCCACTTTTGTACTGAAACAGTACTTGCATAAGAGAGAAATTTAATTCCAACCAGATTAATTATCTTATGAGATATTATCTCTTCTCAAATATTCTAATTGTTGTACATACTTCCCATGTCACAACTTTGCAAAACTTTATGCTTTTGCTCTAACAATCCAGGCCAATACATCCCACCTTGATATTCTTGTGAAGTTGTGGACTACTATCAGCTATACTCTTCAAATTGACCATGACACTATGGGGTAAATTTAATAAAGCCTACATGGTCTTATTTACCATGTAGGCATCATGGCACGCTGCTTACATAAAGGTAATCAGGTTTGCAATCCAGTAAACAGAGCTGGGCAGTACTCACACATATGCCAACACGGAAGTATCCATGGCATGCAAATCACCTCGTAAGCAGGTAAAATTCATGAAAATGTGGGAGGTACAGTGATCCAGCAAGCAGAGAGGCAGTCCTGCAGCTCCCTTGTTAGTGTCCATACTGTAAAAATTCAAATGCAAATATTCCATGTACAGGATTTTAAACAGATAACAGGAGCTGTAAAAGTGTAGTTAAATGGACAAAAATAGCATAGGAGACACAGATATGTACAAAACTATCCACAGTGTGTCTAAAAACATAAGGGAAACAAGTTGAAATAATTTTATTTTTTTTTAATGATCTGGTTATATTTGCACAGCACGCCGTAATGCGCAAACATACAGTTATAAAAAAAAATAGTGGAAACAACAAATTTCATAGTATGTGTCAGAAATGCACTATAGGACCCTGTGTGGAGTATCCACAATGGTGGAATGGTGCTGTTGCTAATGAGGTAGGGCCTGGAACCGTGTAGTTTCCAGGCTGTATGCACAGAAGCCTATGCAAATGAGTTTGGGTTACTGAATAGCACAAATGGGTATCCATGTCTGCATATCCCTTCCTTATAGGTACAGAACCATGTCTCTGTCCACAGAAGAGGTAGCTGACATCAATGGACGTGTATGTCTGAGGACATGTAAGCTCACTGGAGCTCAGCTGCGCCTGTTTGCGAGGTGAGCCTCTGTGATCAGGAGGGGGGGTATGGACATGGCTGCTAAGCTTTGTTTACCTTTGGGATGCATATGTCAGCGTGTTTGCATGGTGTGCTGCTCTGCTGAGCATTCCCTTTCAGGGTGTGTGTACAATGACTACTGAGCTTTATTTACCTTTGGGGCGCTTGTTTCCATGTATCTGTGTGGGTCTGTATTGTAAGCACGACTGCTTAGGTTGTCGAATACGGCATGATCGACACCTAATAAGCAAACCACGAGTACACAGAATGCTGGAAACCATGAAATTCTAAATCCCAATTTGGCATAGTCGGCACTTCTGCGGTGTAGCTCTGTAAGGTAAGTGTGCGATAGTTACGGACCTTAGGATTAGGGTGCGGGTTAAGGTAAGTGCATAGATAGTAATGTATGTAAGGGTTAGAAGTGGGGTTTGGTTAAGTGTATGTGTGTGGATTATTTATTTTGTTTGGGTATAGCTTATTAAGGTAAGTGTGTGATAGTTAAGGACCTTAGGGTTAGGGTGCGAGTTAAGGTAAGTGCATAGAAAGTAATGTATGTAAGGGTTAGTGTAGGTTTAGAAGTAGGGTTTAGGTTAGTGTATGTATGTATGTGGTTTATTTATTTTATTTGGGTAGGTAGTATGTAGCGAGCGGTGTAGTGGGAAGTGTGTTCTGTTTTCGTTAGTGGTTGGAACGGTGTTGGCCAAGTAAAAGTATTCAGTGATGTGTATTTCTGCATTGTGAGGTTTCGCTGACTTGTGCATTCACTGAATAGGTGTCGATTATGTTGTATTCGACAACCTAAGTGTTCGCGCATATAATATAGACCCATCTGCACAGCATGCCGCACTGCTGAGTGTATCCAAAAGCCAATGATATATTAATTACTGATTCACTTAAACTAGAGTCATTAAATGTTCTTAATGATATACTTGGCAGGCGGAATGCATCATAGATAGCCAATCACATAATGTGCACCTACAGCAGAGTCTGATAAAGGTTAAATACACCCAACAATCTGATTTCTCCCCCAAACTCTTTACAAGTGAAGTACAGACCTGGAAATTTTTAATGAAGAAATGCTAGGGGCTGCTGCAGGTCATCTGTATGTGCTAGATGCTGAGATCAATGCTGCTGCTGCTACTAACAATAGGCCTAGACTGAGAAGGAGAACAGTGTTCATGCCCAGGGTAACCTTCCAGGAGCTACATGAGCTGTAGATTGTAGAGCACTACAGGGTGGACAGGGACATACTACAACAACTCACTGAACTCTGCTGCCCTTAACTCAGACCCAGAGCCAACAGAGTGGAACCCATCCCAGTGGGTACAAAGGTATGTGTAGCTCTAAGGATACTATCTACAGGTACTTTTCAAAGATCAGGGTCTCATAAGCATCAGCATCCAGGGTAATCCACCAGTTCCTGGATGCCATGCTACCACATGCCAGTGAGAACATTTATTTTCCCTCACCCCTGAGGTGAGGGCCAGCAATATGCAACAGTTCTACTGTGTAGCACACTACTCTGAAGTACTGGGTGCCATAGACTGCACTCATGTGTACATCAAGGCACCACCCAGTGAGGAGGGTCGAATCTGCATCAACCGCAAGAGGTATCACCCCATCAACTGCCAGGTCATGTGCAATGCCTAGGCATTGTCATGACTGTGTGTTGCTGGCAGCCCTGGTAGAGTTATCATGACTCCCATATCTGGCATGCATTGCAGCTATACCAGATGTTTGCTATGGGGGACATCCCACATGGCCATTTACTCGGGGATGCTGGCTATGCACTGGAACTGTGGATAATGACACCCATCAGAAATGCACACACATGCATGGAAGAATGCCATAATGAAGCAGGTGCACATAGAGCATGTGTTTGGGCTGCTGAAGTTACAGTCCTGATGCCTCAATATATCTGGTGGAGCCATGTACTTTTCTCCAGCCACATGTGCACAGATGTTCACAATATGTGCCATGCTCAACAATATGATCCTGCAGAAACAGCTGCAGCAGGATCAGCAAAGGGAAGGGGCGCTCAGCCCCCACCACTACCTAGATCCCCACAGCCACAGCACCAGAAGGTCTCAGAGGAGGAACCCCCTGAGGATTTCCCTGTAGGCAGATGTAGGCATACCCAGTATGCCATGACTTTGGCCAAGAGACAATGCATAGGACATACACTGACAACCTAGAGCCCTAGGGACTGACACCTTACTCTGACTTGCATACATATAGTAAAAATGATGCTAACCAGCCCAAACAACCTGGACCTAACCATGTATTGCCTGTAGACTGCATGCATCAGACAGAGTCAGCCTCAAACTACAGGTCTGTCAGCTGCTGCATTCACAAAGTAAGTCACTCACCTGTACATCACTTGTAAGGAGTATTAGAATATGGTAGCATATGTATGGACCTGCTGCATGTATGCAAGGGAATATAATGGGCTACTAAGTTACTTGGAAAGATCTAACAGCCACATGGGACCCAGTCCAATAGTATGTGCTCCATAATATTCACTAGGCCATATGGCTGGAATATCCACTACATTAGTCAAGGGAGATGGTAAACAGTGGGGTTACAGGTCAGTTGCACAACTGTCTAGGTCAGCAGATCATGGATTGTTCATCCTCCACCCCATCACATCAGTACATCAGAAATGATATATCAGCAGACCAGCCAACCCCAGGGTTGTGACATAGAACCTGGGCACGCACTGGATGTCATACATGACACAGGGATGATAAGGTATGTCTGTATGCCGTTGATTGTGTGATGAATGACACATCTCTGTCTGGTGGCCTGCATGGCTCAGTGGGTTAGGGACATTAGTAGGTATGATGGTATGAATCTTGCAGCATGCAGGCTTTCACCCGGTGTGTGGTGTTACATTATGTACCCCAGTCACATATTAAGTACAGCAGACAGCTGGGGAATGCCGTGGACAAGTTCAAGGAAGTGCTGTACTGGAGAAACAGGTACAGCTGCCAATGTTTGTAGCACACAAAATCAGGAGTACAGGTAGCACTGGCCTGCAGTCACCTTGTAAGAACTGACAGTCCCACTGGGAATGCTCCTACAATTAGCTAACTTGAGTGCAGTTCTGTTGCCTCTCCATCACAAAGACCTGCTATGTGGAAATACTTCTGTACATACAGACAGCTATGTATACATTCTGTCTGTCCCTATCCCTCACTCACATGAGTAGTGTATCTAGCAGTATGTACTCCAAATACATATAACACTGATATATATATATATATATATATATATATATATATATATATATATATATATATATTTAAATATATTTCAATGATACATAGATTCTCTACATATATCTATATAACATATACATAATGTACACACACAGTAACATTTATAGAAACATCCTTAAGTATACAGTAAACTCTCAGTTAACCAGAACTCAAGCAACCAGAAAAACGTTGAAGAAATACAGTACAATTTTCATGTGTTGCACTTTCTGACCCCCCTGCAGAAACTTACCTTGCATTTTTAAAGGTTTAGAGTTTTAAAAAGGAAGATAAGATTAAATTCCCTCTCTCCCCAACCTTAGAACAAGTCAAACCAAACAAATAGTATAGGGTACAGTATTAGTCATGCCTATTTTTAATAGCAACTCTCAAGCAACCAGAAACTACAATTATACAGCATCTACTAATCCCCATGGATGCCAGTTAACCAAGAGATTACTATATACATGTGGGGATGTATGAATTCCCCACATACCCTATGAAAGCTGTGGTTATCTGCACTCCCACATCAATGCAGTTGCCCAGAGGAACCAAACCAGTGCTGCAACAGTACATATTCTATTCACCCTCAGAACCCTGTGCCCGCAGAATGTCACCCATGCAGACAGACACAGGTGAGCAGGTGGTGTAATGTATAATGGTTCCAATGCATTCCTTCGACAGGGAAAAGTGTCCTTGGCCACATGTTTTCCTATATAACTGTGATCAGCCACATATGGCCATAAATGTGACTGTATACACAGAACAGGGATATTAACAGGTACCCTACTCCAAGGATAATAGATACAATAACAGTACCAAGCAATATCACTCTGCAGGCCATACATTCTGTCCAACACAAGCTTACTTTGCACAGTCCACAAGTACAGTAGCTGCAATCTCATCTTCAATAGATGTAATCTGTGGTGCATATGATAAGTACTGCAAGCTATAGTGTGCAGCAGTAGATAGGCAGGGATTCCAGCTCAGTGTGTGTAAATATATCCCCTTGCAGCATAACAGACATGCCCTCGTGGGCTATCTCTATGTAATGGTTATGCACCTTTTGGCCCTGTAACTAGCTGCTGCCTTCTAAATTGTCCTTGTTTACACGACCTGCTGATGTCATCCACCTTAAGAGTGCTGGCTGACAGTCTAATGTCAGATAAACTTTGTGGTGCATGTGATAAATACTGTGAGTTATAGTGTGCAACAGTAAATTGGTAGGGGGTCTAATCTCACAGCAGCCAACTCAGTGTGCTTAAATATGTCACCTTGCAACACAACAGACTTGCTGTCATGGACTATCCTCAAGCAATGGTGATGCAGTTTTTGGCCTTGTCACTAGCTGCTGTCCTATAATTTGCCCTCCTATACATGGCCTGCTGATGTCATCCACATTAACAGCACTGGCTGACAGCCTAATGTCAGATGAACTCCATGACACATGTGATAAGTATTGTAAGCTATAGTGTGTAACCGTAGATAGGTAGAGGTTCTAATCTCACAGCAGCTGACTCAATGTGTGGGTGGATGTAAATATAGGCATGCCCTTATGGGCTATCCCCATGCAATGGTTATGCTCTTTTTGGCCCTGTAACTAGCTGCTGCCCTCTAAATTTCCCTCCTCTACATGGCTTGCTGATGTCATCCACCTTAGGAGCACTGGCTGACAGTCTAACATTAGATAAGCTCTGTGGTGCATGCAATAAGCACTGCAAGCTATTGTGGGTAACAGTCAATAGATAGGAGTTCTAATCTCACAATAGCCAACTCAGTGTGTGTGTGTGTAAATATATCCCCTTGCAGCACAGTGGATATGTCCTCATGGGCTATCTCCACGCAACAGTGATGCACTTTTTGGCCCTGTAACAAGCTGATTCCCTCTAAATTGTTCTCCTCTACACGGCCTGCTAATGTCATCCACCTTAAGAGTTCTGGCTGACAGTTTGATATCAGATAAACTCCATGGTGTATGCAATAAGTACTGTAAGCTGTAGTATGTAGCAGTAGATAAATAAGCGTTCTAATCTCACAGGAGCCAACTCAGTGTGTGTGTGTATATATATTCATACTGCATACATATGATAACCTTTATAATGTACACATTGGTAGGGTTTTGCATTATTTTACTGGTTGTTGGTAATGTGGCCTTCCAAATGAATGACCACAACATGACCTGCTTATATCAGCAAGCATTTTGTATTCTACTTGAATAGTACTAGCAGGCATGAGGCATGGTGTGTGCATCTGGTATTGTCCTCTGTACTGTGTACCACTACATAGGTAAGTTTTCCACTGTGCATGCAGCCAACATGCACTATGTATGCACTATGGCATGTCCTGCATGCAGTAAGTGGAAGTGCTGCTAGCCTCAATGTGGCCATGTGTGCATATCAAGGTGTGACAGCATTGCACATCATGCCGCAGAGCAATAGGAGATGTGCACGTCACTAGCATGATGGCCATACAACCATCACAGTTGGAGACAATGCTACTCCTCATCACAAGAAAAGCACATATTGCCCAAGTGCACAGAAGATACAGCCACACCCCAGTGTTGAGATGACCACAACATGGCCTGCTTATATCAACAAGCATTATTTGTCCTACACGGATATACTAGAAGACATGAGGCGTGGTGTGTGCATCCAGTATTGACCTCTGTACTGTGTACCATTACATAGGTAAGTTGTTCACTGTGCATGCAGCCAACGTGCATCGATGGCAAGGATGACAGGGATGTGGCACAGGTATCATCACATGCACAGGATGGCTGAAGGCCTAGGCTGTGCCAAACAGTTGACAGCATGTATGTGAGTCATGAAGGGGTAGGTGTTAGACAAGTCATGGAGAGGTGCCGTGTGTGTCTGTAGGTGACCTGCATGTGACAATGGTGTTTGAGTGTGTGCGTGTACACAGTCAAGCCGAGTGCTAACCCTACACATGTATGTTGGACAGCTGTGGACCATACATGGTAGAGTGGAAAGTTCACCATCTCTGGCCATGAACATGGGAACTGGCTCTACCAGGAGCTCCACTAGCACCACCATGCCCAAGGTCACACATCCCTCTGCAGTCCTGGAGGTACTGCCACTACAGGAGCATAACTGCACACAGCCACATGGACTCTCAGCAGTTGGTGTTGCTGACCTAAGTCCATGGGTCTGACACCCAACACTGGCCAGATATTGCAGCACAGACAATATGCAGCCCAAGACAGATACTGACTCAGCCCATTGTCTGTCACTGCATCAGTGAACCAATCCAGGGTGTCCCCGGTGCAGTGGAGGCAGTCATGGATGTCCGATTGTGCTGCATCCATAACCCTAAGCATACATCTGGTGTTCCCTTCAGAACCTGCCTGTGCTCAATGATGGCCCAAAACATAGGTCAAGTGACTTGAGATGTGACACCAGCAAAAGGTCGTGGTTGGACAGCAGGCCTCCTACAAGGAGGAGTGATCTCAGCACAAGAATCTTGTAGTTTATTGGCTGTTTTGGGCTAATTTCTAGCTCTTTCAAGTCCCCTGTATAAAAACCTGCTTTGGCGCGGTTTTGCACTTGTTCCAACTCAGCAACAGCTCCTTGTGGTCCTGCAGAGTGGTGCTAGCAGCATAGAGACAAAAAAGTGACTGCTACCAAGATTTAAGTTTATTTTACTGCTATTGCCTGTGTGACCATCTATTCTCACCGAATAGCGAGTTTAATCTGCCCTTTTGCCTGTTTTAAGCTTGTTTTTGCAAATTTCATACTTGCACTTTTAAAGTTCGTCTTTTGTTTGCATTTAACTGTTGAGGCTGCGCACGCAAGTGCGCTAGCCTGTGTTAAATATTTACTGTGCATTTTCTGCTGTTTGTCTTGTAAAAACAAAAGGAGAAAAACCAAAAAAAATATCCTTGTTTCCTGACCTAGAATAATCCCTAATACAGGCATTGCTGTGTTCTGGACTTTAGAATAGTTCCTGGGTTGCCCATTTCCTTACTTGGATAAAAGGAAGCTTCTTTGTTCACCAGTGGGAGTGGAGAGCTTTGAGCAGCCTATCTGTCCCTGGAGGAGTGATCTCAGCACAAGAATCTTGTAGTTTATTGGCTGTTTTGGGCTAATTTCTAGCTCTTTCAAGTCCCCTGTATAAAAACCCACTTTGGCGCATTTTTTTTGATTGTTCCAACTCAGCAACAGCTCCTCGTGGTCCTGCACAGTGGTTCTAGCAGCAGAGAGATGAAAAGAGTGACTGCTACCAAGATTTAAGTATATTTTACTGCTATTACCTGTGTGACTGTCTATTCTCGCCAAATAGTGAGTTTAATCTGCTCTTTTGCCTGTTTTAAGCTTGTTTTTGCAAATTTCATACCTGCACTTTTAAAGTTTGTCTTGTGTTTGAATTTAACTGTTGAGGCTGCTCACCCAAGTGCACTAGCCTGTGTTAAGTATTTACTGTGCATTTTCTGCTGTTTGTCTTGTAAAAAAAAAGAAAAATAAAAATAAATCCTTGTTTCCCACCTTTCCTGACCTAGAATAGTCCCTAATACAGGCATTGCTGTATTCTGGACTTTAGAATAGTTCCTGTGTTGCCCATTTCCTTACTTGGGTAGAAGGAAGCTTCTTTGTTCACCAGTGGGAGTGGGGAGCTTTGAGCAGTCTATTTGTCCCTGGAGGAGTGATCTCAGCACAAGAATCTTGTAGTTTATTGGCTGTTTTGGGCTAATTTCTAGCTCCCTCAAGTCCCCTGTATAAAAACCTGCTTTGGCGTGGTTTTGCGCGAATTTGCGCATAGCGCAGCATTGGGCAGCACCACTCAATTGGGCTTAAACCATTCTCGGCTCCACAAAGTCTACTCTTCATTTTTTCTCTTAGATCTGCTCTATCTCTCAAAGTAAGGACCCTACTTTCAACCTAAAAACCAGCACTTGCAAGATCCAAGATATTATATAAGTTAGCACTAATAAACTAAAAGCACTACTTCCTCATATACTCCCTTGGAGTACTCGTCCCCTATTGGTCCTTTTTGGTCAGTTATAAAGGAGTTACTTATACTAAACCGGCATGTCCAAAAGTCAGTTACTGGTTTCCTCTCCAGTCCAGCTGGTGAATCTAGGAATCCTGAGGCAATGTTACAACTGCCTCATGTACACAGACAACATTCTCCTCCTCCCAACAGGTACTAATGTATGCGAGAGATGCAACCATATAGCCAAACTGAAGGCTAAGCTCTCTCAAGGCAGTACTGGTGCAGCCATTCAGGAGGAGAAGGAAACCACACACACCACAAATCCAGTCACACATAGACCTACCACATCAGCAAACCAAACACATAAACACACTAAAACATACTCGGAGGCTCTAAATACAAATCTGCCTAAGCAGCAGAGACCTCCAAAGCAGACATCCAAGCAACCTCTACCCCAAAACAAAACAAGTGTAACACATACTTCACAAAGTCAGTGTGCCAAACAGTCACAGCCCTTAAGGCTAAACAACACACCCGATACACTTGTAATAGGTGACTCTATTGTTAGACACACTGACGTCCCACTCACCAGGCTGAACAAGGAGAAGGTCATGGTGAGCTGCCTGTCGGGCACCAGGATCTGCCACATAACACAAGCACTCAGGTCACTCCAAAGCAAGTACAAATATTACTCAGTCATTGTCCATGCTGGTGTGAATGACCTGAGAAGTACCTCCCTGGACTACATGAAAAGAGACATAGAGGAGCTCTCTGATCATGTAGCCCAGGCAGGTATGACCCTGACCTTGAGTAGCATCTTACCCTCACCAAGAATAATGCCACAGTATAAAGAAAAAATGATCAATTTTAACAATTGGCTAAAGTTCTGGTGTCATTCAAAGGGGATCCAGTGTCTGTCAGCCTGGGATTACATGCTCGACAAGCCACGTTGCTTTGCTAGGGACGGCTTGCACCTGTCACCTCTGGGCTTTTGGATACTGGCAAAGGCTCGTGCCACCCCACATAGTGCCTTTTTTAGGCAAGGCTCAAAAGACAAACCCACCTCCATAGACAACACAATGAAAAATAAACTAAGGGTAATGCTACTCAACGCCAGAAGTCTAAACCTCAAAATGCAAGCACTCAAAGCTCTCCTCAGTATGGAGAATATTGATGTCTGTGCAGTAACAGAGACCTGGTTCAAGGCTCCCGAGAGCACCCCAGCACTACCAGGTTATACCTCATACCATGCTTTTCGGCCCCAAAACTCAGACCGAACCACAAAGGGAGGGGAGTATCCATATTCATCAAGGATACCCACACCTCCACGTTAGTGGCACTGCACGAAGCATCGGAGACCATCCATGTGCAACTAACAGTGGGCAAAACTGCCTTTCAGTTTGTAGCCTGCTGCAGATTACCATCCCAAACTAAGGAACCTCACTTGGCTTTCCTGAGAACACTGGAGAATATGAAGGTCTCTCCAAACACCTTTATATTGGGTGACTTCAACTACCCAAACATAGACTGGGAGCACTACTCAAGCCCCAACACCCTAACCCAAAGTTTCCTAGAATTTATAAACTCAAATGCTATGGAACAACTAGTCACTACTCCCACAAGAGGGGGAAACATACTGGACCTGATCATCACAAACATGGGGACTCTATGCTCCACAGCAGAGGTATACCCCTCATTGGTAAGATTGGACCATAAATTAATCTCTCTGGACATCCACATCCTGACCCCACCACCAGCCCAGAAAACCACAGTGAAAAACTTCTCAAAAGCTAATTTCACACTTCTCAAAACTGAGGTGAAATCATTCAAAGCCCCCAGGCCAGTGGAAACTACGGCCCAAACTGCAGAATCCTTTATAAATGCATTCTATGGACACCTTCAGGAATGCATGAATCATGCAATCCCAAATAAAACCAAGACCCAATCCTCCAAAGGCAGGCGTCCTGTCTGGTGGACCCCAGCCATAAATAAGCTATACAACAAAAGAAGGAAGCTACTACAGGATAGAGCAAAATCCCTAAAAAGAAAGGCATCACTGATCAGTACTAGCAAAAAACTACAGTCCCTCATAAAATCATCCAAGGCCAGCTTCAAGTGAAAAATTGTATAGGACACTAAAGATAATCCCAAGGCCTTCTTTAGTTATGTTAGGAACCTGGGTGGCACTCCCAGATATTTTCGGAGTTAGTCCAAAATGACAAAAAATGCACTGAACCCACAGACATTGCCAACATCCTGGCGGACAGGTTCAGTGTAAACTTCTCCCCCCTTCCCCCCAAAAGAGCAAATATCTATCCGAGCAGAGAGTCATCTCCCTGACATCTCAGATGCTCAGGTGAGAGCTGCCCTCTCCAAAGCAAAAAACACAGCATCAATGGGACCGGACGGTGTCCCAGGCTACGTCCTACATGAGCTCCAAGAAGAGCTAGAACCTCATATAAAGTTACTGTTCAATCTCAGCCTTACTACAGGATATGTACCCAAGGAATGGCATACAGCAACAGTGGTCCCACTCCACAAAGGTGGTACCTCAATGGACCCTGGAAACTATCACCCCATAAGCCTGACCAGCCTGGTCTGCAAAGCTATGGAGCAGATCATCATGGAACTCATAAACAAAGACATGGGGACCTACAGATGCTAGATCCTACCAAATTTGGATTTGTTAAGGGCAGATCTTGCCTCTTGAACCTGGTCGACTTCTTCAAAACAGTCACCAAGGCCATAGATGAAGGGAAGGTAGTCCACACAGCCTACCTGGACCTTGCAAAATCCTTCGACACCATACCCCACTCGGGCATCATAAATAAGCTCTCCAGCTTAAATACCAACTCCTATGTCATAAGATGGGTTGCAAACTGGCTCAAGGCTCAATGGCTCAACCCATATGGTCAGAATTGCGGGAGTCATGTCAGACTCTAAACCAGTTGCAAGTGGCGTTCCACAGGGCTCAGTCCTGGGGCCGCTCTTGTTCGGTATATATTTCTCTGAGGTACATGCCAACACGGGAGGACTATGGCTGACCAAGTCCGCAGACAACTGCAAACTGGGTGCCATAATCGACTCTCCAGCTGACACAAGCATCCTCCAAAAGGGTCTCACAGAGATGGATAACTGGTGCCAAAGCCATGGCCTAAAGCTAAAGGCCAAGAAGTGTATAGTCATCCCCTTTGGGAAAAACAAAGTGCTCATAAATTACCACATAGGCGGTAATCCATTAAGTACGGAGGAAGTAATTAGGGACCTGGGAACCCAAGTTGATAGTAATCTCTCCTTTGACAACCACATTGCCAAAGTGGTTAGAAAGACCTTCTATATAGCCCACCTTATCATGAAAGGATTCACATCTAGATCAAGGGAGGTCATTGTGCCCCTTTACTCATCACTCATCCGGCCCATAATTGAATACAATGCCCCATTTGGGATGTAACTTACCCGACACCTGCAGCAACTGGAAAGACCCCAAAAGTACCTCACCAAGAAGATCAAGGGATTCAAACAAATGACCTATGCTGCTCAGTTAAAGAAACTCCAGCTCTACTCAGTTGCATACCTCCTTCTTAGAGGCAATCTGTGACTGATGTATAAAGCCATGGCCAACCCAGAATTAATGGACATGCTCCACCTCAAAAAATCCAAATCCACTAGAGCTACATGCTCAAGGGACTTGAACCTCAACACAGAAATTAATAGGACATGCTGGAGAGACAGATTTATAACCCAAAGGCTCTCAGCACTTTGGAATAGAATCCCAGTCCATATCAGGCAGAGCCCCTCACTGACTCTCTTCAGGAGGAATCTTGATGAGTGGATGGGAGATTGTAGGTTTACCCTGGGGATCACTTCTGTGTCACTACTAGACAGAGGCACAGTAAACTAACCTAAAAAAGGGCACAGTTAAACTCACTTTAAAGGGTGGCGAAAGCCAAACACACTCTGGCTAGGCTGATAAATGCCCTAGGGCGTATAGGCTAGTATCAACCTATGAACCTATGAACAAGCACCCTTGTCAATCTGCCTGTGTGGGACATTGCTAGCTCTCTGGCTATGGCCAGTTTCTACACTCACTGTAGCCATAGTTGCCACACTTCCCTGTTCAATATGTCCATCCTTTGACTGTCCAATATCTGTGGCCTCTGGGGACTGGGTATGTGTGGGCATATTGACTGTTTTGATGTGTGTGGAGACAATGTGGGCAGAAGAGGGATGTCAACTTCTGCAACAGATTCAGTGATCAACAACCCCACCTGTGCCTCACTGTGGCCACTGTCATCATCAGAGTCTGATGAGACACTGACATCAGGTTGTGAGGGGAACAGACTCCAACTCCCCCCGGTCACCTGTGAAAACCAAGACAAAAGCAGTACATTACTACATTTTATGTATGGTAATCCATACAGACTCATACAAATGAAGATCTACGACTGCATTACCAGTCTCACATCTTCTCATCTCCTCTACCATGTACAACAGACAACTTCACAACAACATACACATACAAGTCAAAACCTTTATAACATTCACATCAGCTGCATACAGTTAAAGTTGCCAGTACAATTTGTCTGTAAGGTATGCAATATGACACTATACATGATAGAACTGCACATTAAACTCAGTGCACCTATCTTGAGAATGATATGCCAGTACTAGTGTCACTGCCTCGGGTATGTAACATCTACCTTTTATGTTTGAACAGACATCTTGGATTACTTGCCTCATGTATACAAGGCTGCATAGTCGCTCATATCTATAAGGGCAAACATATTAATGTTTGTTCAAATACACACCTGTGATTATCCAGTCTATGAACTGTAGTCAAGTGTTCCAGAATGGTACATAAAAATATTCTAATCTGGCTAAACACAACATTTGTACATAGTGCAATATGGCAGCCCTTAACCTTCATAAGGTATATATGATCTGTAAACCTACAGTATTATGCTTACCAAGTACAGGACCATGGGCTTGGGCATCTCCTGATGGACCTATGAAAGGGTGAGGGAGAGGTATTGTCAGCACCACCATTTGTTGCAGCACTACAGGGTAAAATGTGCATAAATCCACTTGTACAGTAGCCACTGTTACTGGCTGTATTGCTGAGATTCAGAGTATATGTGCACAACTGAGTGTAAACTCCAACCCCTCAATGCAGATAGACATGACACCCTTGTACAGGAATGTACAGCTTGCCACAATGACTGATAAAATATTAAAATAGTGGACACAGTAAGCTTATGTGGGTGCTTCTCTGCTGTGGGCACTGTGGCACACACCTCTGTGATGATGGATGCTTGTGAGCTGTTGTCTGTTCCTAGGTTTGCCAGGAATTCCTCTGTGGCCGAGAGTGGTTGTACCATTGCACACCTTCCACCCATGACGGCATGATCCCTGGCAACATCAGCATTCACCATATTTGTGGCTCTGTGTTGCATCTGCTCATAGGTCCTATTTTGCTGGCCAATCTGATTGACATCCTGCACAATGTCTGCCCAAAATGCTGTTCATGATTATGCCCACCCTAGACAACAACATCTGATGATGCTGCCTTAGTGCATCCACTACTACCTCACTCTCTGCATTAGAGAAGGGGGCATGTCATCTGTGATATAAGGCTCCTGAAAGACAACAAAAGGGAAACACATTACAGAACCAGATACATGGATGTCCACTATGTACAGAATCAGCACACCCATAATGGCCTGCCCTACCCACTGCTTCCTCTCACATTATACCCCAGAGTTTGGCAACATACTCCATGTGTGGATCCCAGCAATATAGTAGCACTACAGGGGTATGTCCCTGTGTGCTGTAACATATTCTGCTGTATGTTACTTCACCCAGCACTGCACTGTACTGTGGTGTGTCCCCTACAGGCAACCTCCCCCAATCTGTTATATGGCCACTTGCAGACAAATAGCAGTATGCTATTACAGCCACTATATGGGGACAGTCCAGCAACACCAGTGTACCACAATGACAGAAAGCAATGCAAACCTGCTGTAGTACATCCTCCCTGTAGGCATCATACCTCTCAACTATACAGATGTTTGCAGAATGTCAGAATGTTTTCCTCATAGTTTTTGGTAATTTTCATACAACATTGTGGATTTCTGACAAATGTTTGGCCAATCATTGATTGTTGATGTTAGAAAATAAAGACAGGCATCTGAGTTTAAGATGTCATACCCTTCAGAACACAGTTATGCTACTGCAATATCTGTTATTCTATTCACTTTCATACTTTGTGCGAGCAATAGTTACAGTGTTCGCAAATTTGGACCTTTGTCCCTCCATTAATTATGGCTTTGTTCAGATTTCTTGCTATAACAGGTTGACAGGTAAGGCATTGCTCTCAACCAGACATCAACAGAATCATGGGCTTAGCCAGAGTACATCAGGGACACTTTTAAAATGTTAGAACTATTTATATGAGACATTGACAGAATGAGAGGAGGTGAATTACTGTACATCATCTGATGTTACAGGAGTATACAGCCTTACTTATGGTCACTATGCATTATGTGTAATTCAATAGCTTTCCTACAACAGCCAACCATTGTAGGAGGGTTCAAGAGGGACAGAGCTAAGATGTGAATGGAAGTCAGGGATATTTGAGAGACATGCCTGTAGGTGTAGGACAGCTGAGTAGCAATGACATGTCATTGCCATAGATCAAAGACAGGCTTATTGCTGTAATTCCTATTACCCATATCTCCATCCTCCCATCTGCATCCTGTTATATGGAGAAATCAATTACATACCTGGTGGAGTGCAGTACTCCTTTGTTGAACTTTGCTTCTGGTAATCTTTTGAAAATATGCTCTCTGTGTGAGATAAGTCTCATACAGACTTGTTCCCCATAACCAGCTGCTTGCCTTTTTAAGGTACAACTCATTAGCAGGTACTTGTCTCTGCACCAATCTGTGACTCTGATATGGTAATTGAAGCCGAAACAGCTGAATTGCTCTATCAATAGGCAGCAACATGCCACCACAGTGCAATATATCAGGCCTTCATGTAGACCTGGGCCATTTTCTTAACTGCTAAGATAGATATTACTGAGGTGTGGAGGCTACAGCATTGCAGAGGGTAGGTACCACAACTGTCAACTGTAGAGAGTTATACAGTATGTCCACAGTTTTGACTCATATGTGTGGTCAGTGTTCCATGACATTGTGGTCATCTCCCAATTAACTGGCAAACATTGTGGGTTGAGGTCAGTAATGGAAGACACACATTTGAGTGTCAGACTTTATACCCCTCAGAATATGCATGCTAATGCACTAGCTATTATTCTGTCAACTCACTATCTGTGTAGGAGCAAACTGTAAAACATGTCCCAATCTCTGGACCCCCCCCCATTAAGTATGGCTGTGTCTGGATTCCTTGTGCTAGGGGGTTGGGAGATATGGTAGGTCTGTAGTAGCTACCTTTACATACAGGCATGTGTGTTACAGGCTGAAGCTGCATCTTAGAACACATAAGGAGAGTGTGAACACTTTGGAGAACAACAAGCTGTACATATAACTGTGACAGCTATGTCAGCACTGTTATTATGGCAGAGCCAGAGTAAGGGTACCCTTTACAGTCCAATTAAGGCATGTGATTAAGGTACATCTGTTATACGACATGCCAGTAACAAAGTAGTAGGCGACATATAGTTATGCTATATGGATATGTGCTGTGTGTCCCTACCTTTAGGCCTTTGATTTGCAAAACTGGATAGTAATTCATTAATTAGCAGTAACCTGTGTGGATAAAGACTGCATGACTCAGACATTAATTGCTGTCTTCACAATAATGTACTTGAACTGCAACACAAGACTGGGTTTGAACCCAGGACTGTGTGTGGCAGTGCTACATACAAAGTATTTAACAAACTGAGCTACTGAGTCACTGCTATAACAGGTGCATTTGTAGGGTATATGTGCAGACATACAGGCTGTGACTCACATTGTCTGCATCCATCAGTATGTACATGGCTTTCTATGGCTGTATTTTTGCGCCAGGGTCCAAGATGAAAATGTTATTTGCCATTGATACTTTAGCAGGTGTCTTTCTACATGTTGGTGATACAAAGGCACATTTACCTGTTATCACAGGCCTCAATTACATTTATTGTTATGTCTTTGGCTGTCTAGTGGTGTATGATTGCACCAGAGTCCAAGGTGCGTACCCATTTTCCCATTAATTTTTAATTCCAGTTTGTGAGACATGCCTTGTGACTTTAAGTAGCAATCGGTATGCATTGATGAAAACAGGTGTTTTAATTAAAATATGTGTGGCATGGTGGGTTAATGTAGTGTTCCATGGGTGTGATGGGCTCAGGTTTGAAACATGGCAGGGGTGTCTATTTTGTACATGTCTAACAATGTTAGAAGCACATTTCTTCATTAAAGCTTTATTTAGCAGAGCTAAGCAAAACTGTGCAGCATGGTGCACTGTGCAGCTCCATACTAAAAAAATATAAAGAAAAGTAAAAAGGGAAGATAGGAAAGTTGTAAAATGGGGTAAGCAGGGGGAAAATATAATAAAAGGCAGGTGGGGTTGTGCAGGAATGGTGTAAGAAAGAACCATAGCTATCCATTTCTTCTACAGCAACAACTATGCACCTTGACATATTTTGTAGATGAATTTGGACTCTCAAACACCAGAGAGAGGGGTGAGGGCAACATAACTGCATTGCCAAGCCAATTGGACCAAATTACTTGTGTCCACCTGACATGTGTGTAAAATGGAGAGCTGGGTATGGGGCGATATATATGTATATTTTTTTTGGGCAGGTGCCTTTTTTTGTTTTTTATTAAGGTGAGTGTGGAATATTGGCTAAGGGGCATAGGTACATGTGAGGAGGTAATTTGGGTAAGGAGAAGATGCATTTGCAGACAGACAAGACAGACAGCAGACAGGGGCAGTGTGTGACACATGAGGTGAGTGTACACCTTAGGTGGGGAGGGTGTTGTGGAATCTAAGTCACACATGCCTCCAGACGGCAGCAGCATGACTCACATCCTCACCCATGGGACTGTCGGCACTGCTCCTTCACTGACCTAAGGGTGGCTGTGCTGGTGGCTGAGCACCAGGGTGAGGCTGGCCCACCAGGTCAGCTAGCATGCTCTCAATCTGTTATAGGCAGCATTCATAGCTGTGATGAACAATCCTGCGCACCTTGACTGGCAGTTGATCCTGGGTGACAACAGCCCCTCCACCACCGATCTCAGGGATAGTCCAGGCCCTGTCCCCTGAAGTGATACCACCCAATGCCACAGGTGATGCTGGGGCAGCAGAGGGGGCACCACCATTCTTGGTCCCAGACTTGCCAGGACCAGGTGCCAAAGCCAGCTGAGGCAAGGTAGGTGGATCAAATGGAACCAGCCTATGCTGACATGCTGTGGTAATGGAGGTATAGCAATAATTATAGGTTAGTTGTGAACAAATCATTGTTAGTAATAGCAGCATGGCAGAACATTGGAAATAACCCAATTACATATCAATGCATATTATGTGAAACACAACAATAAATAACAGAACAATCAGTATGTTAACAGCATGCCAGTAACAGTTAAAGCATAATGCCAACAAAATAGGTAATTTAACAAGATATGTTAATATGCAACCATTATAATACATAATAATAAAACACGTCCCAAAATACAGTTAAAGTAACAACAAATGTTAATAGTAAACCATAACCAATGAATAACAATAAGAAATAAATGAAGATAAGGAGTGGAGAGAGAGAGAAAAACAGTCCATTAGCAACATTTCAGGTTATTTAATTGACAACAGTACTACTATCTACTCTATGGGTCTGTATTTTCTTTATGTGTACAGTGACTAAAAGTCTCCTATAGCTGATGTAGCACATACATACCTCTCAAGCTATTTCAATGGGACACTATGGGCCAAGCAATAACAACTGCAGTTACACAACTACACAGAACACTTGCACATCAGGTGGACTTATATAATTACCAAGGTATTCTGTAGGCTGATTTGGTGATACTTTGCAATCTGGGTAACCATTTCCATGGTAATCCTGTGACAAACAGATTACACACTATTAATTACATAACATGAAATTGTAACACTTGAGAGACATGTATGTGTACAGTACAGACACTAAACAGCTGTCATGCCTTCATTGGCAGGCATGGGAATAGAACCCAATAGCAGTGACTGCAGGTGGCATCTGCACAGAATGTATTAATTGACTGCAGAAACTCTTAACAGACACTCCTAGCATGCAGCCATACCAGGATTACATATTTTATTTCTGACAGAAAATTGCTGATGAATACATTCTTGCTAATGATTTTAACAGTCTGTCACATCTAAACACACAATTATCTACTTGTAATATGGGCTGCCTCATCCATTTACCTGTAGTTCTTTGGAGCGAGAAACTGTGAGCATTACATGACTGCTTCTGTAATATTTACTGCTACATACCACTGGATTCAAACCATGGACTGTGTGTGGCAAAATGTAATACATACAGAGCATTTAACAAACTGATCAACTGAGTCACTGCTGATTATGGACTGACTATTTGCCTAGAGCTCACCTGGAACCAAAATATGATCTTGTAGTACTACTACAGTGTTATACTAGACTGCAGTGACAGTAGAACACACATGCATGAAATACAAGCATAATGAAGATAGTAGGTAGGCTATATTTCAGTCTCATATCCGTGAAGTCAACAAATAATATCAGCTCATGGAGTGGGCTACCTCTCCCATATACCTTTAATACCTAATGTCTGTGGATGACAGAGCATTATGTGACCAATATTGGCCTATAGACTGCCTTGAACAGTACTATACAATTTGCAGCCATTAGATCTGCATTCTAAAGCTATTACAGTGTTATACTTGACTGCAGCTCCTTACCTTAGAGTCTCAATGCATATAACTCTACTGCAATGGTTACAACAACGTGATCCTGATGTACACCATTTTCTTTGGTGTTATTAGTATTCTTTCATGTCTTTTTTGAACTACAGTTGGTATTATTCATTTATTGCAATATACCTCTAATTTCACATTTATTGCACTACAAACTTTATTCCGTATACTTTAATGCAGTTATTGGTATTTTTTCATGTTTTTTATTGCACTATAGTTGGCATTATTCATTTATTGCACTACAGCTCTAAGTCCACATTTATTGCACTACAAACTTTACTGTATATACTTTATTGCACTTAATGCTTTACTCTTTCTTGTTTATTTCACTACAGTTAGAATAATACATCCATACTCACCACACTCACGGTGCAACCTGGCCAAGCACCCAACATGCGACTCGACATTGCGAGCCCTCTCAGTTGCAGCTGTTTGGAGAAAAGCATATCGTTAAGCATACCAGTTTTGCAGACATTCAAATTACATATTGGTAAAACAGAGGTAAAATTACTTACATACTTGTGGGGCATTTCCTGCCCTCACTTCTTAGACCCAGGTGTCCAGGTCCCCCTCTTTCACCTTTTCAGGTCATCATAGTGGTGAGGACCCTATTCACCAGTCTGGGGGATACCAGTAACACTGGTGAGTTCTCTGGCCAGCCGGTCCCAGGCCTCTGCCTTACACTCAGAACCCTGGAAACCACTCTGCAGCAGCCTCTTATCATGGTTTTTCATGAAGAGCCCAACCATGACCCTGGACTCCAGAATGCCTCAAAACTGCACCCAAAAGCATGCATCATCACCAGTCATATTATACCTTCAGTTGACAGAACTCCAATGGATTCTGCTGTATTTCAGCCTATTGTAATTAATATAGGCTATTATTCCGCCCTTACACGTCATTGGTCTACATTAAAAAAAGCAGATCATCCCTTAGCACCATGTAAACCAGCATAGCTGAGCTGATAAGCTTAAAAACTGGCAGAAACATAGTCTTAGCAGAACATAGCAGTGCACAAACCAGCAACATAGAGCCAAACAGCACACAAACATTGTCAGCAGTTACCATGTTTATGTGGTGCTTAGTAGGTCTAAGCACAGTTGAGCAGAGCTTAGCAGACTGCAGCAGGGTCATCTTTTAAAACTGTCTGCATAATATGTATATCAAAATTAAATACACATTTCCCTTCAGTGTATTCAAATGCTAGTCCTACCACACATGAAGTGATAACTCTACATATGTAGCTACATGGATATTAAGAAATCTGGTATACCTTCACATATACCACTGAGCTACCTATAAGCAGTGCTGAGTGCCGCTTTGGGCAAACATGCTTAGACATGCTTAAACACACCTTTAAATAAGTAATTAATTACATCTGGTTTCTGTTTTTAGATGTCTGACAGGTGTTTGCTATCTTATATGTGAGCGCAGCTTGGCATTGCTGCGCTCCATGCCATGCTGCACGAACGAGCTTTTTTTTTTTTTTTTTTTTTTTTAAATAAAATAAAAATAAAACAGAAGGATATTGCAGGAGGTCTCATACTCATCTGTAGCCATGGCTAACACTGCACCTCTCCCTACACTGATTTAATGACCATGTTCCTTGGCTCTCCTTTGGCAAAGCGCCATCATTAATATGCATGGCATGTTGCCGAGGGGCAACCGTGACCATGAACACGGATACAGTTCATGTAGGCTCTACATGGTGCCTACATGGATTTTATTAAATCCTGGGGTATGTGTTTCCCTCCATATAACTTGATTACTCTGATGCATACATACAATATGCTCAGATTTGTGTGTCTGTGTGTGTGTGTGTGTGTGTGTGTGTGTGTGTGTGTGTGTGTGTGTGTGTGTGTGTGTGTGTGTGTGTGTGTGTGTATATATATATATATATATATATATATATATATATATATATATATATATATATAGGTCTACTTCATAACATTGAATTTCATAACATTGAGATCATAACATCAAAAATTCAAAACAGTGCAAACTCAGAACATTGAAAGTCTGCTTCATAACATTGAAAGCTACAATGCATATGTAAATAACATCCTCTCCACCTTTAACAACATAATTGTACTTAATTAGCTCAGTGAATCAGTGCTTAAGAAAATATTATGGAGTGCGAAGAAAAATAATGCAGTGGGATGGATTGGCCTGGATTGTTACAGCAAACACATAAAGTTTTGCAGAACTGTGACTTCAGCAGTATGTATCACAATCAGAATATTTCAGAAGAGATAATATCTCATAAGATAATTAATGTGCCGTGAAATTAAATTGTCAGAAATATATTTCACAACAAACATGATTATTATTTGAATGTCTAAACTATAATATGGGAAAGAGTTAGGCTGGGAGGCAAAACAAGTGTAAGTATACTGAAATGCATATTTACAACCCAGAATATTACAAATTAATTTCTGATAAGTGATTGTAGAGAATGAGCATTAAACTAAAACAAATGTAATTGTTTACTTAGAAAAAAATGTGATAGGCTGAGTGAAGCTTGCAATTATTAGTGAAATACACAAAGCTGTACTTAATTGAGTTAAATGTAAATATACTTTTTTCATAAATCTGTGATTGTTGTAAACCTTGTATCATGTAAAACTGACAATATGTACAGAATATAAAAAATGTAAACTGTTCTATGGCACAGCTTTTGGTGGAAATGCGGCAGAACTGTTAGACACTGAAAATGAATCTGGCTTTGCCAGTGTTCACATACTTGCAATGCCTTTAGCTCACCTTGTATTTTTTTTTGTGAGGAACTTCTGTGGGTACTCCAGTTGTTGCATATGCCAGGCACTGTACTCAATGACTGGTCTTATAGGGATGAGTACAATGAAACATGACATTGTTAGACCTGGATGTCATCCTTACTTATAAGTTGTTCAACACAGAGAATGATTTCCTTACTATGGTAGATACATGATGATCAAAGGCCAAGTCACTGTCAACATGCATTCCCAAGTGCCTGGCCACAAGGTCAGCTTTTAGTGGTGTATTATCAATGTAGTAATTTCCAAAGGTGGTCATCTTTTCAAAAGATAGTGTTATGTATGTTTGGCATTGAGTTTTAGACTGACCCTGGCATCAGTTATTAATCTTTGTCAGCCATTCTTAGAGGATGTTTGTGTCTTGGGGGATTCTATGACTGTGCCCAATTTGCAATTATCTGTAAACTTGATAAGCCACAGACCTTTGACATTGGTCTTAACTTCAGAGAAATTGAAGACAAAAGGGACTGGCTGCAGCACCAACTCTTGGAGGACTCCATTTGTGACTCAACTAAACTGACTTATTTTGTCCCATTTGCCAGCCAGCTAGCTATCCACAGGTAATGTAGGGGTTTATATCTATTTTCATGAGCTTGTCCACAATACCTGAGTGGGTGTTGTGTTGAATGCTTTAATCAGGTCATGGTATGCAATATACACCATTTTGCCCTCATCTGTTACTGTGGTGACCTTCTCAATGAAGTCAACCATGTTGAAAAGACATGACCTGTCCTTAATGAAACCAAACTGGGTGTAATCCAATGTCTGAAGGTTTCTTATGTCTTTATTTATCAAGACTCTGATTATTCTTTCCATGGTCTTACATACAATTAGTCAGGCATATGGGTCAGTTGTTCATCAGGTCTAGAGATGGCACACCCTTGTGGAGATGGATAAGAATTGCAGTCCTAGTAGGCTATGCCTTATTAGTGTTTCTATTAGGCCTGATAGGTCATATTTCATGCTAATAAGGATGCATCCTGGGATACTGTCAGGTGCATTGATGCAGTATTAAGAACCTGTTCCCTAATGATAGTTTGGGGAGCTATGTCTGGGGGTATTTCTTGAGAGGTGTCTGTGGGAGAGAGTGGGTTAAAATTGGAGGTGAATTTACAGACAGTAGATTTTCTATATCCTGTAGCTCAGTACAGGTGGCGCCATTTACAATTAGTTTTGCACATTATTGTGCATTTTTCTTTTTGTGGGTTTCAACATTGCTGAAAAATGCTTCATGGCTGTCCTTAGCCTGGGAGCCTGCTTCTACCACACATTTGGCTTTAGTAAATTTAATTAGACCCCCAAGTTGTTTATTTAGTTAGATGGGGGAGTTCTTACCTTGCTGGGCACTGCATATCCTAATTTTCATGATTATTTTCTTTCTTTTGTTATACATCCTATTAATGTTGAGATTCCACCATGTGGACTTGTTTTTAAAGTTTGTCCTGTGCTTATTTTGGGTAAGTACCATTGTCTCTATGTACTTGTACACATGATAGTAAAGGGTGTTAGTGAATGACTGACAAAATTCACAGTGTGTAGGCTTGGCACATGCACAGTATGCATCCTACACTACCAGGAGTTGGCAGAAGGGCACTAAAGTTCATTTATACAATGGCATTATTTAAAAAAGGTAAGCAGTTTCTTTCTTAAATAATTGTGTTGTATAATATTAATAACCCACTCTTGGATGTGGGTTTCACAGGATTTAGCTATGGTTGGCTTTGTTTAATCATTCAGGCTTCACCTTCAAAATCAAACCATGCCTGGCAGGTGTAAGCCCTGTGAAACCCACACCCAGTGGTCGGTTACCATTAAAAGATGTGTTGTATGGTATGAAAGAAGTTAATACAGTGGGAGTATCATGTGGATATTATAGAAATAAGGCAAATGACAAAGTTCAAAACTAATTTCAAAATATTTGGGAGTTGTAGAAAGCAAGAAAGGTAGAAGTTTTATTTAATAAAAATTTTGGAAAAGCGTGAGGGGATGAATAAGAAATTATTATTATTATTTTGAAAAGTTGATATTTATTTGGTATGTAAATATATAATAAATATGAAATTGGCAAATAAGTATATGCTAATAAAGAAGCCCTAATCTTTTAAATAAAGTATGCATGATTTTTGATATCGATTTAAGCTACCAGAAATCATGCAGATGGGGCCTTGAGTTAATGCCTCAGTTGAGGAATGATAAACTTACGAGGCCAGCATCCCCTTTATGCAGCACTGCAGTGCCAGTATTTGCAAAATCTATAAAATTCTCTACTGAGGGGAATAAAACCCACATATTTTGTTCAGCCACTAATATTTTATTATATCTTTGTATTCCTAAACTAGTGTACTCTCCGATCTTGAAAGCTGTGGATGAAAATAGTAGAGCTTCTAACTAAAAAATAACTATTGAGAAATCAACATTCTTTTCATATCCATCTGATATTTCAAATTCTAAAATGGTCAAAAATACTTAATTCAGTGGAAACATATCACAGTAACGCAGCTTGGAAACAGACACAACAAGCATGACAAAATGTGTGTCAAAGAGAAGAACACGGTAAAGGATCTAGACAGTAATATAAGGAAACTTAATAGTAAACAAGCATACTGGCAAGCAGCTAGCAAGGTGCCTTGGTTAGTGGGATTTACAAATGAAAAGCTAGTTGTTAACCCTTTTTAAAGACAGTGGGTTGAGCCCCACTGACAATTCTGTATTAAATTCTGGCAACTTAGTCTTTGAAACAATACAGGCAAGCAAAAGACATTTTCGTGGAGGACAACTAAAGGGGTGCACAGTCTACTGAACCCCCTTAATGGAAGCACTTAGAAGAACCTGAAATATATTGTCCTGAGAAGTGTAAAGGGAGGGGTCTACTTCACTTCACCTAAATTTCATTTGACTGACACCCATTTGACCTACACCCAATTGACCTAAATTTCATTTGACTGGCACCCATTTCACCGATAAGTAAGACATAGACTTGTGGGTTTTCCTTCACCTGTGACTTGCTTGTGATAAAAAGAATTACTGAAACTTATAGTGCTGACTGGTAGAATTCAAATAGTCATGTAGAAAGTAGTGTTGTAGTGTTTCTAAATGTGTGTTTTTCCATTTATATTTTTATGGGAAGTATCTAAAGTAATTTGGCGTATGTTTTGTGCATCCCAGCAGTAGTGGCAGCGTGTAGAGTACTGTAAGACAAGTTAAAGGTATATGCTCTTTTCTCCACCATAGTGCAATTCTGGAGTTAATATATATAACTAGGTGGTATGGGGGGCACAGCCCCCCACAGTGGGGGGTGTGGGGGCAGAGTCCCCCACCTAGTTTGGTTGTACATTGTCCCATTTCTGTTAAGAGGGTTAGTAAGTAGTTTTTAAGTTCTGGAAAGAGTTAGTTATTGGTGCTCTAAGTGTGCTTGTCTATGGTTTAAGATTTAGTATGTTGCAATTCAGCATTGTAAGCTGTCGGTGAAATGGGTGTCAGTCAAATGAGTTGTCAGTCAAATGAAATTTAGGTCAATTGGATGTCAGTCAAATGGGTGTCAGTCAAATGAGTTTTAGGTCAAATGAAATTTAGGTCAATTGGGTGTCAGTCAAATGAAATTTAGGTCAACTGGGTGTCGGTCAAATGGGTGTCAGTCAAATGAAATTTAGGTCAAGTGAAGTAGACTCAAAAATAGACATAAAAAAGTATTTTAACAGAAATGATTAAGTCCATAAGGATGCAATCTTTTGATAAGGGGGGGGGGTAAAGCAGAGTTGTAACTTGGGTGAGGTGAAGTGGGTGACTAACTCAGGTGCAAGACACTTGGTGGCATTTATCTCAAGCAATCAAGACTGTGCAGATGGTACATAATGAGATTTAGTCACATTTAGTGATAATGAATGAACTACTGATTCACTGCACAATCCATGACTGTAGAAGTAGAGTATGAGGAATATTGATGTTCTAGGTTTACTGGGTGTCAGGGACTATGAAGAAGAGTCACTAACAAGGCTACTTGTCTCAAGAAAAAAGAGCCTACAGCAAATGCAAGATGTATGCTGCAGAGAGTGATGTGAACAAGTATAGAAAGGAGGAGGCACTGCACTGATGGCAGGTATGCTCCTGGTTTTGGCATAGAAGAAATGCATTTCACCAGTACCAGATATGGACATGGAGATACAAGGAGGAAAAGACAAGAGAGGGGTGTTGGAGTGTTTAACCAAAAAAACTATACCCATTATCATCTTACAAAGCAGAACAGACTAAAAGTTATCGCCCTGCTCCTAGCTATTCCACCTACCCTTTCTCCCCATCTTCCTTTATTAACAATTGACTTATTTTGTGACACATTACTTTTATTCTGTATTACATTTGCTTTACATTGATTTATGTTGACTACTTAGAAAATAAACATAATACAGATAAAAATGAAAGAGTTAGCATGCATTTGGTAGTCAACCTACACGGTACAAACTGACTTTGCAAGCATGCCTTGAAATTTTATACTTGTGCCATTGCTTAATGAAGAAGATAATCAGATCCTTTAAAAACTGGAAATAGGAACTAGATTCATCCATGAAGGTTTGTGTGTTTCCTCATTTTAACTTTCAGCATAGGAACCTATTCCAGCCTTGGTTTGGATTTGCTGCTGTTTGTGTAAGTATCTTAAGAGATAGACATCAGATTGCATTGAGCATCTATTGTTTTGGAATTTAGCCTGAAAAATGTACTGCTCAGAAAAGAATGAAAGAAATACTTTTTTGCAAGAATTAGTGAATGGCAGGGATTTACTTCTTTAAGTAAGAGAGACAAAAGCAATGAGAATTTAAAAATGCAAGTATGATGTATGGCGGACAGGGGTAATGAACCTTGGATCCTTCCAGTAGTCAACAAATAAATTAGCTAAATCTAAAACCTGATGGCTACCAGGGCTAATGTTTCCAGGCATATGGTTAATTGAGTCATACTTCTGGCACTAAACAAATTAAAGTATAAAAAGGCACAGAGATATGAATCATTAACAACTCACTACATGCAGACATGTAGGTATATCAGAAGTAAATTGAGAAGGGTTCAGATGAAAGTCAAGACTAAGAACAGATTTAATCTTTTACAGTAGGTGGAAAAGACCATCCAGCAATCCCCAGATTTAATAAGTCTTACTACAACACATAGAAGTAATATGGGGAAATTTTGTGAGGCCGTACAAAGACACTGGCATGTTCTACTTTACTCACTCATAATGATCTATCATTTGTGTTGACTAGACGGGCTGCAAAAATTAACCAAATTTTATGCAATCATCTTGTTCGAATCCCAGCTGTGTGCCATCAGAGAAGTTTCATTTGGTTGAAGGTAAAATAACAATGGGGTGTGTTTATTGCAAACACAGTTTGGTTTATGTATTGCATTTTTTTACCATGTATTATGGAATTTACTTGCTTGCATTTATATCTTGGCAACTATTTGTTGACTGTTTAAAATATTCCTATTTCTTTAAAATGTAATTCTTCCTTGTCATGTGATGGAATTAATATTTAAATAAGTGATGATACTTTTTCCTCCATTATATTGAGGAAGCTGTGTGTAGCAGTGAAATGGGTTTGTCGTGCCCTATGCATAAACTGTGGATTATCTTAAATATATATATATATATATATATATATATATATATATATATATATATACAGAGAGAGAGATAAATTTGTGGTGTGTGTGTGTGTTTGTGTGTGTGTGTGTGTGTGTGTGTGTGTGTGTGTGTGTGTGTGTGTGTGTGTGTGTGTGTGTGTGTGTTTGTATGCTTGTATTATTATTTACAGTAGGGTGTTGTACATATAACCCATGCATTAACCATATACATATAACCCCATTCTCTGCATTCTAATAATGAATGATCCAAATATTGTTCTCTTGTGATATCTCTTAATGATATGTGTGAATGTGATAAAGAGAAGCAAAAAAAAAAAAAACGCTTCTGCTAGGTTAATCCTAATCCAGAATGGGAAACCAAAACAAAATACAAACAAAAAAAACAGTCCACATGTTAAAACAAAACCACCAAATAAAAAAACTTTAAAAATAAAATAAAATTGCACATAAAAACAAAAATCAAAAAATCATAATAAAATCCAGCAAGTACAGTTTAGCACTTTTGTCCCTCATAGAGATGGGACTTCATCAGAATCATTAGTAAAAACATTAACAATCCTTTTTTATATAGTTTTTTTAAAACTACCATTTAGTGCTGGATTAATAGAGACAGTACCATAAACACAACACACACATGCTGAAATTCTATAAAGCATCTTACAATACACCCATACAAGTATGTGCACAGAAAAACGTATTAATGTGATACATTATATTTAGTAGATCACCCTGGCTTGCCAGTATATGATTGTACTGTCAGAAAATTGGTAACATTTTAAAATAACCGATTAGCAAAAGGACTTTCACTTTTGACTGCCTGACTGCATACTGCAATGTAAGCAAACAAGAGAGCTGCTTTAGCTTTGTTACCTATAATAATGTTGTCTGCTATGAGGACAGTGATGGAAAGGATGGCTGTAAATGGTGGAAAAGATATCAACAAACACCAGCGTCTGATGAGCTGAGACACAGTGATGAGCTGCAAATGATGTCACTGTCATTCTATTTGTTTATTACCCATTTTTTGTGACAATATTAGTTTTGCACAAAGACATTGCTCCATTTACTACTGCATATAAATAACATAGTGCAAAATGCACTACATTGAATATTAGGAGCCTAGGATGACATTTTCTTAGCATTGTTTTGTTGTCTCCCATCCAGTTTTTATCAAGAAAAGACATAGTGCTTCTCATACAATAAAACTGTTTTAGCTTTTCAGTGTAAAATGTCTTCTCATGAGTAAGCTGGAATTATGCTTAAATAGTAATAAGACAATCTATAAAATAAAGAAAAGTGAGTTTCTAAACATCTAGCCACATTTTATTACTCTTACTAGACATGCTGAATCAGAAGATTGTATTTAACTCGCCTGGGCTCCTCTAAACTGGAAACACTTTAAATGACCCGTAAAGAAAATGTGATGAAAGCTAAAGACAAAAAAGAAGAAAATTATAGACTATTGCTCTGAAAAATCTAAGAAGGGTGAAGGCACTGTCCACAAGAAATGTATAAAATATTAATTTTCATAAAAGCCTGCAGTACAATTAACTTAGTTCTCTGAACTGGAAACAGTAATAGCAATGAATGATTTCTCCATTATTATTATAAGCAAAATGTCAGAGGATTGTCATATTTATAAAGATTAGAACTATGTAGTCACATTTTATATAGTCATGTACCATAAATCACATTAATGTGCTAATC
>NC_056728.1:1574288663-1574378663 GCF_019279795.1 Protopterus annectens | reverse complement strand
TTACTGCTTCTGTAAAGCACAAGGTTCTACAACATTTTTTTGCACTTAATTTCATGAAAATGGCTAAAAGGGCTAGTTATACATCTGAGATATATGCTTTAGCAGCTAAAAGTGCAGCAACATATATTTGGGTTGTGGTTTTGGTCACATTCAATGAAACTAATTTAAAAAAAAAAAAACATCAACTAACAGTACACAGGACTCCAGAGAAGTACCAAGCATCATTATTGTGAAAATAAGCTCTAGATGATGGCCAGTGTTGATGTGACAACCCGACTCCATATGCAGAAATGGAAAAAAGGGAGTTATGGATGAATGGATGTGATATCAGTAAAAATGGAATTAATAACAAACCTTCTAAAGAATATGACAGAGTTTTAAGTAGATTAAAACAGACAGCAAGATTGTTCTTATAACACATATATCATACACACACACACACACACACACACACACATATATATATATATATATATATATATATATATATATATATATATATATATATATACATACATGGCTCCACTTCTAAATATCAAATCTCAAAATCTCGAAAGCTCAAAATACTGAAACTCAAAATATCGAAAAAAAAAACACAGGACACCAACACTAACTATATTGCAGAAGAACTACATACAGAAACATATAAAACACAAACCATATTAGTCTTCTCCAACTATAAGCAGAGGGCCAAGCTCCCTGCACCCCAATGTGGTGCTGCACCCCCCACACCCCCTGCTTCTTAAATACATCAACTCCAAAATTGCACTATACAGCAGAAAATGGCAAACATACTATTACGTGCTTCATGACTGCCTGTTGTAACCTTCGTCATCTTCACTTCTAATTTGCTGTATTACAGCATCACTCGTCTTAGTGCAGTGAAGTGTGATCTTGGAGTTGATCTATTTAAGTAGCACGATGTGTGGGGGCAGCCCCCCACATGGGGGGTGCAGGGGGGGCTTGCCCCCCTGCCTATAATTGGAGATGAGTAATATGCTTCTGTATGTAGTTGTGCTGCAATATAGTTAGTGTTGGTGTCCTGTGTTTTTTTCGATATTTTGAGTTTCAGTATTTTGAGTTTTCAGTATTTTGAGCTTTCGAGATTTTGGTTTCAGTATTTTGAAAATAGAGATTATGAGATTCAAGATTTAGAGGTGGACCCCTATATATATATATATATATATATATATATATATATATATATATATATGTGTATATATATATATATATATATATATATATATATATATATATATATATATATATATATATATATATATATATATATATAAAAAACTCTTAGTATTTCCAGTTATGTAATTTTTAGTGATTTCATTGGTTGTTAATGCATGGTTTCATTACATATTATAATTTCTCTGTATGAATTAATATTATTTCAGAGATACCTTGGCTGTGCCTGCAAATGGTCTGTTCTGATCAGTGTACTACCTCAGTGAACAAACTAAATAAAAATGAATGTTCTTTTCAAATATGTTAAATGATCTAATCTGAATTTGTACATTATATTACAACTTCCCTTGACAGGAAAAGTTGTAGTGCATTATAGGATCATCAGGACCACAGACATATGTTTACTTCCATGTATGACATTAGATTCTTAGTATGTTCTTAACTGACCTGGTAAATTGTGGAAAGGAGAAGATAAATGACCTTTAACTTTATGTAAAATGTACTTATTCAAACCATCAGGACCTGGAGCAACATTCTTTTAAATTTTATTCAAAGCATGAATCACCACATTCTTTGGCATTGATTTAGTATGAAAAACACATCAATTTCACTGTTAATCCCACTACAATTTGTAGTAGAGAAAACACTAGAAAACAGTTTGACTACTTGATTCAACTCAGTTATTTACCTTCTTTTAGTATTATATGTTTCCCAAATCCCTTTCTATATTCTCTAACATACTTATAAAAAGTGTTCCTATTATCACAAGTATATTGTGCCAATCTAAGCCCATAGTTCTTTTTTGCCTAATTACCAATCATAATTTTCTTGCATTCACTTTATATTCAACCATCTTTCTTTTCCCATTTCTTCTTTTTAAGTCTAGAAATATTTAGCAAAATCCTGTTACACAGATGAAGATATTTTGCTTCCATTTAATCAGATCGAAGCAATATGGTTCTTAAGTATTGACCAAAACCCCTAAATTACTACAGAATGCATTAAAATATTTAGTTACTGTATTATTGCTAAACTCCTTCTGCCAGCCCCAATTATCTAACTATGGTGTTTTATAACAGTAGACATCCTTATAGTAAACCATGATTTAATAATTTGGTTGCATAACACTCATCCTAAAATTGAATAGTTAGATGGCCCATATTTGCTTAGCTGATTGGGTCTTATTCCCTTGGGGTTGTTCAAAGTTTTTTTAGTAATAGTAATGTAGTTGCTCTTGGTTTTCGATTGGTTGAATTATTCTTTCCATGTAACAAATGATCAGAACAAGTTATTTGTGAAATTTAATTATGACTGTTCCTCTTTGATATTAATGGTCCTCCAGGATGAAATAATTAAATCCTAGTTCATAGGGTCATAGGTGGGTACTAGGCTATCGACCGTAGGGCCTATACAAGCCTAGCCAAAAAGGTAACTTGGCTTTCACCACCCAAGAAAATTATTTTCCTGTGCCCCTGTTGAGCAGAGCCACAGAGGTGATCCCCGGGGTGAATTTCCTATTTCGCATCCAATCATCAATATTTTTCTTGAAGAATGCTAATGAGGAACTTTGTTTGATATAGATAGGTAGTTTGTTCCAGAGTATGAGAAGTCTATGGGACAGGAATCTATCCCTCCAGCATGTTCTGTTTATTGTGGTGACAAGGTTTAGGTCACTAGAGGGTGTAGCTCAGAGGGATTGGGATTTCTTTAAGTGGAGCATGTCCAACAGCTCTGGGTTTGACATAGCTTTGTATGTTAGGCAGAGATCGCCTCTGAGTAGGCAATATGTGAAGGGAGTAAAGCTGGAGTTTTTTTAGACGGTCTGCGTAGGGCATCTGTTTGAGTCCAGTAATCCTCTTTGTGAGGTATTTCTGCAGCCTTTACAGTTGTTGTAGATGTCTTGTGAGGTACATACCAAAAGGGACATTGTACTCTATAATGGGTCTAATTTTTTATTTATTTATTTAACATTTGTTGACCGGGAAAGTCCGACTAGGTTCCACAGAGCTTGATTTCAGCAGATGCCCAGGGAGAAATGCTCCAGATGCATGTCTTTGGAATGTGGGAGGAAACCGGAGTACCCGGAGGAAACCCACGCGAACACAGGGAGAACATGCAAACTCCACACAGAAGGCACCCCAGCCAAGAATCGAACCAGAGAACCTCTTGCTGTGAGGCGACAATGTTAACCGCTGCACCACTGTGCCGCCCTAATGAGTGATGTAGAGGGAAACAATGGCCTCTTTTTTTCCTGGATGAGAAACCTTTTGTGATGAGGTGTGCCACGTAAAAGGATTTCCTGACTACTGTGGTGATATGATTATCAAAGGAGAGACTACTCTCCAGGTTACAAAAGGAGAGACTACTCTCCACCTGTGTCCCAAGGTCTTTTATCACACTTTCAGTGTTAAGTAGACTACCACCTATGTGGTAGCTCATGGCTACAGAGTTTTTACCAAAGGGGATGACAGTGCACTTTTTGGCATTGAGCTTGAGGCCATGGCTTTGACACCAAGCATCTGTCTCAGTGAGGCCCTTTTGTAGGATGTCAACATCATAAGGAGTTTCAATTATGGTTCCTAGTTTGCAGTCATCTGCAAACTTTGTTAGCCAAAGACCTTGCGTGTTAGCCTGTACTTCAGAAAAGTAGATACCAAACAGGAGAGGACCCAGGACTGAACCCTGTGGTACTCCACTTGTCACTGGTCTGAAGTCTGATTTGGAGTCTGCTACTTTCACAGTGTGGGTTCTGTTAGTGAGCCAGTTGGCAACCCATCTTGTGACATAGGGATTTATACCTAGTTTAGTGAGTTTCTTTATAATTCCAGAGTGGGGGATGATGTCAAAAGCCTTGGCGAGATCTAGATAAGCTGTGTGAACCACCTTACCCTCGTCTATGGCTTTGGTGACTACTTCAAAGAAGTCTATCAGGTTTAGGAGATATGATTTGCCTTTTACAGACCTGAACTGTGTGGGTCCAGAGTTTGAAGATTACCAATGTCTTTGTTTATAAGTTCCATGATGATACATTCCATGGCCTTGCAGATGAAGCTCATTAGGCTAATGGGTCGGTAGTTTCCGGGGTCCGTGGTGGCTCCCCCTTTGTGGAGTGGGATAACCATTTCTGTGTGCCATTCAGTGGGCACAAAGCCTGAGGTGACGCTATGACTGAACATGGTACTTAGGTGGGGTGCCAGTTCATTCTGTAATTAATGCAGAACGCAGCCTGGGATGTTGACAGGTCCCATGGATGCTGTGTTCTTGGCTTTGGAGAGTGTGGTTTTTACCTGTGCAGTCATAATTACAGGAACTTTGCATTCTTCCAGTATAGAGATGGGCCCTTTAGGGGGTGAAGGGGGGTTAGTTAGCACTGAACCTATCTGCCAGGATGTTGGCAATATCAGTTGGTTCTGTATATTTAGTGCCATTGTGCTGTAACTCAGAGCAGATCTGAGTGTTGCCATTGCGATTCTTGACATAGCTATAGAATGCTTTGTGGTTGTCTTTAGAACTAGTGGTGATTTTGTTTTCATAACTAGCTTTGGAGGAGTTTATAAGGGATCTCAGCTTCTTACTGAGGCTGACGAGGGAGTTCCTCCAATCATGGGATTTTGCTCTTTTTGCAACAGTTTCTTTCTTCTGTTGTACAGTTTGTGTATGGCAGGGGACCACCAGATTGGCTTCCTTTTTTTGGAGGATAGCATCTTGGTTCTGTTAGGAATAGCATGATCCTTGCACTCTTGTGAGTGCTTATAAAGTACATTTATGTAGGATTCAGCAGTCGTACCTCTATTGTCCATCTGCATGGGTGTTGTGAAGTTTGCCACTTCCATCTTAAGAAGTGTGAAGTTGGCTTTGGAGAAATTTATTACGGTGGTTCCCTAATGAGGGGTGGGGGTGGGATGTGGATGTCTAGGCTGATTAGCTTGTGGTCAGATTGGACCAACAAGGAATTGACATCTGGTGTGGAACATTGGTCACCCATGTTGGTAATGACCAGGTCTAGGATATTGCTGCCCCTGGTGGGGGTGTGGATAAGTTGATCCAAGGCACTGGAATTTATGAATTCCAGAAAACGTTGAGCAAAAGAGTTGGTACATGAGTAATTTTCCCAGTTAATGGTGGGGTAGTTGAAATCACCCATTATTAGGGTGTTGGGTTGTACCCTAATATTTTCCAGTGTATCAAGAAATGAGAAGTGGAAATCCTGGGGCATGGTGGGGGATCTGTAGCAAGTTAAAATTTGGATTGCGGTCTTGCCCAGATTTAGTTGCACTTGGATAATCTCAGATGCATTATGCTGAGCAACTAGACTGAAGGTGTGGATATCCTTAATGAATATGGACACTCCTCCACCTTTAGTATTTCGGTCCAGGTTAGGTGGCCGAAAGGTGTGGTATGAATTATAGCCTGGTAATGCAGAGGTGCTCTCTGGAGCTTTGAACCAGGTCTCTGTCACTGCACAGATGTTGATGTTCTCCATTTTAAGGAGTGCCTCGAGTGAATGCATTTTGAGGTTTAGACTTCTAGCATTGAGTAGCATTTCCCTCAGATTTTGCTTGCTTGTACCTGTTATTGTGGTGAATTTGTCATTTGAGCCTTGCCTAAAAAAGGCACTATAGGGGTGGCAATAGCCTTAGTCAGTATCCAGAATCCCAAGGGCGACAGGTGCATGCCATCTCTGGCAAAGCATCATTGTCTGACGATCATGTCATCCCAGGCAGACAAAAACTGGATCCTCTTAGTATGACACCAAAAGCTTAGCAATTGTTGAAGTCAGTCATTTTGTCCTTGTACTGTGGTATCATTCTGGGTGATGGCAGGATGCTACTCAGGGCTAGGGTCATACCTGCCTGGGCTACAAGACTGGAAAACTCCTCCATGTCTCTTTTCATGTAGTCCAGGGAGGTACATCTCAGGTCATTCACACCAACATGGACAATGACAGAGTCGTATTTGTACTTGGTGTGGAATGACCTGAGTGCGTGCGTTATGTGGCAGATCCTGACACCTAACAGGCAGCTGACAGTAACTTTCTCCTTGTTTAGCCTGGTGAGTGGAACATCAGTGTGCCTGACTGTAAAGTCACCCATCACTAGAGTGTTGGGTAAGTTTTTATGCCTTATGGGCTGTGGTTTAGTGGCACATTGAGTTTGTGGGCTATGTATCATTTGGGTTGTGTTGGGGGGGTGGAGGTTGCATGCATTTCTGCTTTGGAGGTCTCTGTTGCTTAAGCAGATTTTTATTGAGAGGTTCTGTGAATGTAGATGTGTGTTTTGTGTTGCTATGTGTGTGTTTTGGTGGTGTAGGTTTTGAGGGACTATGTGATGAGTGTGGTGTGGTGCAAGTGTTTACCTTCTCCTCTTGACTGTCTAGTCCAGTCTTGGGTAAAGAGAGCTTTGCTTCCAGTTTGGCTATATAAGTGCATCTCTCACAGGTTGTATTGTTGGGTGGTAGGAGGAGAGGGCTGTCTGTGTACATGAGGCAATTGCTGCATTACCCCAAGATGCCCAGATTCTTCAGGTAGACAGGAGAAAACATCGGGAGCTGACCCTTAGACATGCTTGGATAGCTGCTTATTTATTAAGTACCAAAAACTTTTTTTCTTCTAGACAAGTGAAGAAAGTTGAGTGCTGTAGTAATTTGTTGCTTATTTTAGTGCTTATGAGTTCTGAACAAGTGCTGAGCTCAAAGAAACAGATTTGAGTGCTAAAACTAAAAAACTGGCTAGTTCTAAGGGAAACTTTGAAGAGCAGACTTTATGATGCCAGGAATAGTTTAACCCTAGCTAAGCGGCAATTCATAAAGTACCATACCAATTTCAGAAAGAAACAGTTCAAATAAGCAGGCACAATAAGCTTTAACCAGAAACTCCCAGCTCAGAAGGGCAGACTCTACCCTCTCCTCCCACAAGAGTACAGACCACACCTTCTTAATGTAAAATAACTGGCCAGAAGCCCAAATTCTTAAACCAGAACTAATGCACTCTTAGAGTAACAGACACTAAGCCTTCAATCAACAACTCCCAGTTTAAAAGGATGTAAGCTACCTGTCCTGCCACAACAGTGCAGACCACAAACCTTCTCAATGTAAAACAACTGGTCTGAAGCCCAAGTGCTTAAACCAAAAGGCTTAGAATAACAGTTACAATTTAATCAGGCTACTTCCAAGCAAGAATAATGCAGCAGAATAAATACAATTGAGTACTCTTAAGAAGAGGCAAAAGCAAAATAAAGTGCAATTTTTTTTTTTTTTTTAGTAAAGTGCAAGGAGAGAGGAAGGAGGAGCAGAGGTTAAGAACCTAAGTGGGTTGGCCTTCTCATATGTTCTCTCTGTATTAAGTAGAGTGAACACCAGACTGGGAGGGGTATCCCAGATCAAATTTACACTAGGGGCGGGCAATTGCAAAGCTACCAACTATAACAACAACACTACAAGAATAGGGTGGGGGAGAGGGGAAAACCAGTTTCAGGACAGATGAGAAACAGAAAACAATGCCAGAAAATATATAAAACAATTCAGTCAGGCAAAATTAAGACAATGCAGAGCTCTGAAAGGTTAAAATGCCAAGAAATATACTTAGCAATCAGCGATATATTTCCATATTGTTTGAGAAATCACACCAGCCAGAACCCAGGAGTTTCCAACAGTGTATGCAAGAATTTGCAACCCGTACCTTGTTTATTTTTTATAACTATTATGATGAGGTGTTATTCTACTACTGCTATTTTAGAAAATAAATCTTAGATTTTCAGACTAAAACTATGAGATAAAATGTTAGTGTGAAAATTCAAGCATCCTACACCTTGGACTGCAGGGGCTTTATCTACATACATGCAGCATTTATTTAAATATAAATAAAATAATTGTTTTTAACAAAATTGATATGTTTGTGCTAAAAGGCTGCTGTTATTGATTTGTATTGACTACACAAGAGTCATTTCACTTAAGTATAAACATTTTTTCCTCAAATATCTACTGCAGAAAATCAAAACTTTCAGGTGTGAGTATACCAGTGAGCAGTGACCATTCCCATACCTCTTAACTGTACAGATTTTTGCAGAATGTCCAGACTTTTGCCTCATATTTCTGGTCCGTTTTTCATGAAATTGTGGTTTTCTGGCAAATTAGTGGCAAATCATTAAAGATTGAAGTTAGAAAATAGTGACAGACATTTGAGTTTCAGACTTCATAGCCTTTAGCAAATTAATACTAATGCAAAACCTGTTATTCTGTCAACTTTCTAAGTTTGAACAGCGATATTTAAAAATTGTCCCTATTTTTGGGCATTTGTCCCACTTTTATATATGGCTTTGTCCAGATTTCTTGCTCTAAGAGGTTGAGAGGTATGACCATTCCTGAAGGTACAGTTTTAAAATATTAGGACACTACAAAGCCGAACCTCTGCCTTAATGTCATCACTGATCCAACCTGGTGAATGAGGCATGTAAGAGGGAAGAGGCAGAGCAGATCTTTTTATGCTGTACTCCATGATTATTGCTGTCAAATATGTAAGATCTCCTTAACACAGGCAATGCAACTCTGTAACAGTCAATGATAAAGAAGCATATTAAATATGGAAGGCAGTTCCTGAAGGTTGCCAAAGCACTGAAGTGCAGAGGTGGCTGGCACTCTGCAAAAATTTCACAAGTATTTTGCAATGCTCCATTTGTCTTGGGAACTATAGAATCTGTACATATCTCCACAACATCACTGCACATTCTGGATACTGGAAAAACAATAAAATGCTGTCAGTACTTGTACTGGGTTGTATATAATACATCCCAGGAAATATAACAACACACTGAAATTCAGTGTGTTATACCTCTTGTACCTCCCTTACATATGGTTAATTGTACAAATTTTGCTTATCAAGGGATGGCTCAGCTGAAAGAAGTAGCAACCAAAACCAAATGTAATTGGATAACTGAGAGGCCAGTCAGCACATTCAGCATCTCAACTCTAATTTTTGCTATCATCCTCACTGCTTGGCTAGTTCACTGACCTCAGTTAACTAATCAAAGTTATGACATATGCTGTGTGCACTGCTGTATAGATTATTATGAAATAATTCTGTTTCAGATTTCATTAGCATGCCACTGTTAGGAAAGGAGTGATAAATATCAAAATTCCAGTGTCATACTATAGTTTTAATGCTGCTACTGCATGAGAAAATAAGGCACCACCTTCACAGAAATGCAGCTGAGCTATATAAATGTTAACAGTTACAAGGCAACTTTTTTGTGTTTTCAACTCTATACTGTGTATTTGTTCAACTGTATACTTCACAATGATTGCTATTTTTTGGAGCTTTTTTTCTCCATTCCTCTAGTGAAAAGGGATTTCCAACCCAGCTGGACTTTTCTGGTAAACAAATGCAAGTGTTACATAAATAAATAAATGTGAGAGAGGTAGTAACTATTCTGCTGGGCCTCAAATTCTTCCAGGCAGTTCTTCAGCCAAGAACTATGAAGATAATGACATACAATGCTGCAGTGATACTGTACATAAAAAGCAAATGAAATTTATTTTTATCAATAGTTCATGTTGGCAATGATAAGTTGGTAGTGAGCAATCAAGTCAAACATAGTTCTGCAAGCAGTTTACCTCCTTAGCCAGCAATGCAGAAAAGCAGATGTTATTAGAAGAAAAAATGTTAGTCTTTCAAAAAAGCAGCTTATGTGAGTAATCAAGTCCACCAAAGCCAACTCTGAAGCAAGAATAGCCTCACAGAGAAAGGATAACCACAAGGCATTTCTCAGTTATGTATGCATCCTTAATAGGATCACCCAACAGTGTACTGAACTAATAATAAATGGAATGTCCTATACTGAACCAGGGGATATAGCAAATTTGCTAGCCGATAAATGTATCCCCATTTTCACCACTATCACCCCCAGTTTCCCCTAGGAAATGCCCTGTACCATTTTTCCCCCAAAAATGAACAAGTCTTCACTGCATTCTCCAAAGCTAAAAACAGTGCATCAGTGGGTCCTGATAATATCTCAAAGTGCCTGGTAGGCCCACTAGAATCTCTATTCAACCACAGCCTCCATAGAGGATTCATTCCTAGGAATAGAAGACTGCAACTATCATCACTCTACACAAAGGGGGGACCATCAGTAGACCCAGGAAACTACAGACCCACATGTTTGACTAGTTGTAGATGCAAGGCCATGGAAAGAATTATCATGGATCTGATAAACATAGACATAGGAAATCTTCAAACAGTAGACGCATCCCAGTTCAGTTTCAGCAGGGACAGGTTATGGCTACTAAACTTGATGGGCTTCTACAAGAAGGACACTAGAGCTGTGGACATGGGCAAAACGGTACACACTTCATATCTTGACCTGACAAAGGCATTTGATACAATACCTTTCTCAAATATTATAGACAACTTCACAAATTTAGGCATAAATCACTGTGTCACCCTATAGCTAGCCCAATGGTTGACAAATAGGACACATAAAGTAAGGGTGGGAGAATTCACCTCCACCAAGAGGCCTGTTACTAGTGATGTCCCATAGGGCTCATTACTGGGAATTTTCCTGTTTGAAATATACTCCTCTGAAGTCAAAGCATATATAGAGGGCCTTTAGCTGACCAAATTTGTTGATGACTGCAAGTTAGGTGCAATCACTGACTCCCCCAAAGATGTAGTAACTGGTGCCAGAACCATGGCCTTAAACTCATTGCAAAAATGAATAAATATACCCTTTTGGAAGATGAACACACTTGCAAATTACAACACCGATAACACTCCCCTTATTTCTAAGTAAGGGTATAGCATCTTGATCTAAGGAGATCATAGTCCCCCTATACTCAGCCCACATTAGTCTCATAATCCAGTACAGTGCACCCTTCGGCATGTATCAGACCAGGCATTTACAACAGGCTCCTCACTAAAAGAATGCCGGGTGTAAAATATATGTCCTATGCGGACCACCTCAAAGCCTTGCCCCTGTACTCGGTCTCCCACAGACTGCTGTGGGGTGATCTATGCCTAACCTACAAGGCATTCTCTGATCCAACCCTGATGGATCTGCTACATATTCACAAAACAAACAGCACTAGAATTGTCCAATCTATGGATTTAAACCTCATCTGTGACATTAACAAAATCTGTTGGAGGGACAGGTTCGTGTCTTGGAGATTACTCCTTCTCTTGAAAGACTCCTCATTCATGTGAAACAGAGCTCATCCTTAAGCCTATTCAAATGTGATTTGGACCAATCGATGGGAAATCACAAATTCACCCCTGGCTTGTCACCCATGGCCCTTATGGATGGGATAGTTTATAGATGACCTAAGTCACAGGAATATAACAAAGCTGTTCTAGCCTGTGGGTATTGATAACTGGGAATATTTGGGCATGAATGGCTAAGGTGAAACAGGCTCAAAGGCAGTTAGCCTAGCAACCTCCTATGATTTCTATGTTCCCTTGATTAAATTCTGTCCTTGAACATAGTAAAGAAGTAGAGCCATCTAAAAACAGATATGTCTACACCTCAGCTCCTGATATTTAGTTCACAGTATCTCACCTATGGCTACAAATCTCTTTTCAAGTCTATACAATTGTGGTCTTCTGCATGCATACTTTTTTACATCAACTGATACCTAAATCCTTTTAAAGGTAAAATCAGGTGTTTAGATTATATCTTTCAGACCTAACTTTTTCATCTGAGGTATTCTACAATCTAGATGCAGATGGCTTGAAACTTCTGCAAAAGAACTTGACTAAATTGACCATTTGGGCACAGGAGAATAATATGCAGATAAATACATCAAAAATTAAGCATATGAGATTTGGGAGGCATAAATTGAAAGGTGAATATTTAATACAGTCCACAGTGATTGAAACTGTAGATTTATTTAAGGACCTGGGTATATGGGTAGATCCAGCTATGAGTTTTTAACTAATCATATCAACCAATTGGTTAATGATAGTTATAGAACTATAGGTTATATAAAAAAATTATAAAGTCTAGGAAATCAAAAATGATGAAGTAACTGTTTATCAGTTATATGAGACCCACATTTGAATATGGAATAACAATATGGAAACCATATAAGAAAACAAGCATGAGTAAACTGGAAAGAGTACAGCAGAAATATACCATGGACATCCTCGGATGGGAACATTTAAGTTACTATGAAAGACTAAAATATCTGAACTTGTAGTGTCTCTTATAATTATGTAAGATGTATGTAGGGCATTTGAGGCAACTATGTCTGGGAATGTTTGGGGTTATCAAAAAGTAGTCGAGAATCATTAGACAATCTTTGTAGAAGATTCTATAGGAATGAGACATGTACTAATCGGTTCTCTGAGAGAGCAGCTGATGCATGAACAGGCTACCAAATTAAATTAAAGCAAACACTAGTTTAGATATTTTTAAGAACAGCCTGGACACTTATTATTGGGAACAAGTGTTTTGGTATATTGGCAGACTAGAAGAGTAGTAATGCCCATGGTTGAAATATTTGTATGAATGCATGTATATATGTATGTAAAAGTCTCTAGTCAATGCAATCAAGGTTGAATCTGGAAATTCATGTGTCAGTAGCAGAGTTTTGACAGTAATTTTCAATAACAAGCTGCTCTCCAAATAAGAAAAGACAAAGATCAGGATTAAAAAAGCACCCCTGCAATTGCAGAAACTGCTGCAGCCAAAAGTAGCAGTTTCTATGATTGCAGAAAATATGATTTAGAAACACATTAGCTGCAATAAGGAAATACATCATTATTGGCTAATTTGCATGTCTCTGAATCATGTGTTGCTACCACTAGTCCTAATCAGGACTTTCATCTGGTAATCATGACTGGTGGACAATGCATCTTATTGATGCAGGCACCCCCTCATTCATTGTCCCACACACACACACACACACACACACCACTATACCTCACACTTGTCCTTGAGTTTATAAAATGTCAAAAATCGCAGATGAATACAGTCAATCAATAATGCCAGACATCAGAATTTCATTATTTTTGTTGCTTGGAAACAACATTATGATGCTAGACTTGTTTCTGTATTAACTTTAAGTGACTCTGATTAATATATACAAATTCTTCCTGTTTTCATATAATGTTCTTTATGGCTTTGTCAGGAAGTCTTGAGCCTGACCATTTAGAGGTATGGTGCCCCCCCATGCCACACACCTATCCTTCACAATGATCCCTGTTTTTACAAAATGTCCTTGAGTTTGCCATGTGTACCTGCTCTGTTCTTCATAACTCATGAACTATTACAGTCAGTCGATAATACTAGACATTAGAGTTTCATAAATCTTCTTGTTCAGAAAATACATCAGGATGCAAGATCAGCTAGCATAGCAAGTCCTCAACTAGTACAGAAGACTAATGTTCAGCTTTGTTAATGAACTGCTTTTTGTGCCGTAGGTACATGGTTCAAATGTTTTCCCATTGTTCTTGTTCTAGTAACCTATTATATGACTTCAGGTTATATTTAAACAGTAACTCAGGTGTTTAGTGTTAGTACAGACATCCACAGCTCTGCCTCATTAACAAGCTGCTTTCACTGCAAAGTGCCCAGAGGTCAAAAGTAACCTTTTTAAAGTGACTTAGGGTTATATTTAATGAGTATCACTGGTGTCTACTGCTCCACCATACAGCTTTTGTATTGCAAAATCTCTTGTTGTTCAATTATATTTTTAAATAACTTATTTTTCTTTCTTTCTTTCTTTCTTTCTTTCTTTCTTTCTTTCTTTCTTTCTTTCTTTCTTTCTTTCTTTCTTTCTTTCTTTCTTTCTTTCTTTCTTCTCCTTTGTTGACCAGGTTAGCCCCAGTAGGCTAGTGGCCATTTTTCAGGGAAGACCCAAAGTGGCATTTGTAGTCCTACAGGAAATTTGGCCAGGACATCAGAGAACTTCTCCTACATTTTCAGTAGGTATTGTGGGGTCTTTTACATCATCCACCTAAGCTACCACCAAATGAAGCAGATGCGACCATGGTTTAGTGTCTCATCTGTAGGATAAGGTACTCAAGAGTGCAGCACCCTTCTAATGTTGCACTGGAAAGTCAGCAATCCAATTACAAGGAGTGGGAATAGAACCCATGTCCCTTAATGTGTCTTACAGTCAAATTATAAATTCTCTGCTGTCCAGTGTCTCCCCTCTCCGAATAATTTAAAATTTGCTTGTTAGTCTAGTAGAGTTCAGCGGTATGGCAGCCACACATTCGTGGATGTACAGAAATTCATGCACAAACACACACAGGCAGTTCTCCCATACACAGGCACTCACCATAGATTGCTTTCCCTCACCCAAATGCAGTTACGGACACACTCTTTCACCAATACACGCACACACACGCACACACATGCACACACACACACACACACACACACACACACACACACACACACACACACACACACACACACACACACACACAGACACACACACACAATTACACATCTACTCTACCTATCCCTGGCCTAATCCCCATATTGTGATCACACAGGTAGATATACAGACACACACACACACAGACACACACAAACACATACGTGTATTCACCTGAGACTGCTCATTCTTCCACACACACTCAGGCATGCAGTCACACACACACACACACACACACACACACACACACACACACACACACACACACACACACACACACACACACACACACACACACAATACAAGTATGCTAATCTCCCTGACACTTACCTCCAACATGATGTGTACTTCGACCAAGGAGCCAGCCCACAGCAGTGATTCTACAGGTCATGTAAAATTACTGCTTAGGGCCTATTAAGTATTTTGTTATTGTATTATAGAGAGGAGGTGCACACCAGAATCAACATGGAATGCATATGTGGAACAATAGTTCTGCAGAAGCCCTCAAGGACTTCATGCCATGTTGTTACGGATCAAGGCAAAACTTTTGTCATGTAAAATCACATATCTTCAAAATAATACAGTCACCAGGGCAGGAGTTTGCTTGCAGCTGTGCACTGCAATGTCTAAACTCATTCTTCTGCATTCTCTAATTTCAGAATTATTTCTATAGCATCATTCCATTCCAGATGCAAAAACAAGAACTGTTTGACATATGCTAATCAGAATAATGACAGTTAATGCAGGTAACTCTGTGATACACAGCTGATGCACTACAGAAGCATTTAGTAAATTAAATTCTTTCTCAGAATATTTGACTATTCATTTCTGAAACTAAACTTGCCTTATTTGCGTGAAATAGTTTATCTCATTAGTAATATAAGCTTCAACAGAGCAAACATGGTCATCCTTTTGTTTCATGTATGTCTTGTGTCAGTTTTAATATTTGTTATAGTAAAATGTTGCTTCTTTTGAGTGAAACTGGGTTTAATAAATAAGGTATGCTGTATTCATAATGTGTGTTTACAGCAGGTGAAAATTCACTCTCAAGGCAACACATTAATTTCCTTGGTGGTGACAAACTAAACTGTGAATCATGAAAGATAAACAAAAAAAAGTGCACGTTTTCAAAGCATGGGAAAAATGACTAGAAAAAACACATTTTCTACACTAATCTGGAAGAGGAAAAATAGTACCAAAATTAAGTAATGTACAGCTACGAAATACTGTATCAGAGGTCTAGGATGCCACTTACTTGTATACAGACAAACTGGCATACCTCTCTACCTCATAGAGCAAGAAATCTGGACAAAGCAAGAAATAATATGGGGGGGAGGCCCAAAAATAGTGACAGATTTTAAATATTGCTCCTATAAACTTAGAAAGTTGCTAGAGTTAACATTATTATGTATTTTCTGAAAGATATGAAGTCTGAAATTCAAATGTCTGTCATTACTTAATATTATTTAGCGACTTCAGTCCTCAATGATAAAAAACACTTATGAGGAATAAAGATATGAGGAAAAAATCTGGGTATTCTGCCAAAATCTGCACAGTTCAGAAGTATGCAAACTGAAAGTTCAGGTTAATATTTTAAGGCATTGTACATGATTTTTTCTTTTTAATAATTTGGAAGGGAATTCATTATGTGTCTTCATTAAAATGAGTGTAAGATAGCATAGTTGAATGTGATGATCACACAGTTGCACACCGGTACAGCATGATTAAACTTTTTTAACAGTATATAATGTATCCTAGCTAAGCTCTAAGAATGTCATGCACCTGGCACTGAGTTTCTCTGTCTCTTAATTACTCTTGACAGTAGCAGCTGTATAACTCCAGTCTCCATACATTTTGGGAAGGACTGTTGAGTGATAGATGAAGTGTTTTAAATGAAATATGGCATGCACATTATCAGAAAACTCATTAAATTCTCCCAGAAGTATACACACCCTGCCATTTTTCATGTTTAATTTTTATTATAGCTTTATAATATTCAGCTCATTAATTCATAATGGAACATACAAGCCATACAAATACACATTTCTCCTTAGCTGGCAACCACATGTAAACAAAAAGCTATTTGGACTCTACAAACAGCTGCCCCATAAGACAGAAACTGTCAATAAATAATTTTATTTTTTTATTTTTCTTCAGTGGTGGAGCACTGTTAAATTATAAAACAAACTGAAGAAAATAAAAACAAAATGCATTCTGCAGAGCAAAAATATTTATGTTTTAAAAAAAACTGTATTTACTATTAGGTAAGTTCATTGACATGCATAGGAATTCATGGGATCCAGAAAGAAGACCCACTGCTGCTGTTAAGATTTGGCCAAAGGAGATTGTTTCCATAATGTAGGAAATTGTGATTAAGAGATATTAGCTAGCTGCAATAAGGAAAATACCTCCTAACTTGATAATTTGCATGTATCTGGAATGCACTCAGCTGCTGCTAGTGCTAATCAGCATTTTCCTGTGGTAGTCAACACTGGTGGCTTATGCATTGTATTACGACAGACACACAACTTTCACTCTCCCACATGCACACACATTCAAACACACATACTCTGAAACATCTCTGACCTGTCCCTGAGTTAACAGAATATCCTTAATGTATCCTTTTTTTCCCTGCTGCTTGTACATCACAGATAATTTCAGTCAGTCAATAATACCAGACATCAAAGTTTCATTCTTTTTATTATATAAAAAACATCCTACTGCTTTAACTGATAAGCAAGTATAGTGGGTAAAGGCTCCTTCACAACAGGCTATATTCAATGTTATGGGTGCAGTGTCCACCTTTCACATTATTTTTTTTTTAAAACACTTAAGGTAATATTTAACCAGCATCCTTAGTGTCTAATAATGGCCCCAAGGGCAAGCACTGACTGTGTGAATGCTGGCAGTAGCAGAGGGTTTTTTTTTTTGCCATTAAAAGGATTTTTTTTAAAGTTATCCCTGGTATCCCCCATCCCCCCCACATCTTCTCATCTGTAAAACATTTTTTTTTCTGTCATTTTAGGTTAAGTTTAATAAGCCAATATAATAATTATCCTCCCTGTTGTCTGTCCCCCCCCCAGGCATGATTTATTATATTAGGTATGGGAAGGTATGACAGCCTCCAGACAACACACACCACACACTCACACACACACACACACACACACACACACACACACACACACACATACACACACACACACACACACACACACACACACACACACACACACACACACTCACACACACAGATGCATTCACATACACACACCATACACACTCTCACTCATACACCACACACATATCCTCTGCATATGTCACACAACCCCATACACTATCCACACAAGCACACAGTCCCCAACATTATCTGCTAACACACACTCGCTAGCATGCACTAACAACATCATCAGGTGGCTTATCTGGTCAAAAAACTCTGAATCATTGGCTGTAATAAACAACACACCAAGCATTTGGGGGGACAGTACATGGCTGCGCCAATCAGGTACTTAAACTCAAATGCCTCCATTTTGCCAGGCCACTGGGACAACAACCCACCATGGTGTTAGGCCCCAACTTACCTGGAGCACTATGGTAGGCCTGTATCTGAATAAGAAATGGTTACCATGAGGTGTACATCTCATTATAACCTTTTGAATTTACATTATGTTTGTCTTATTTTTTGAATGGAACTGGCTTTGTATTTTACAGTATAATTTTACTTTAATGGCCATTGGAATAAGTTTTTCTAAAGCTAAAAATGTAAATGCACACACAGATGCTTCAATGAACAGTTTGTTGTAAGTTCACCAAAGCAGAATAAATGTACATGCATCCAGCACCATTGATAAAAATAATTCCTTTATTCACCACCACACAGAATTCAATAAATCCAGATAGAATTCCATGAGAGAATTCATGTTTTTTGATATTCACTTCCTACAATTATATTTACTGTGATGATTTAAATTAACATTTTAGTTTATATTAGTTTATGACACACAGTTTTTTTTAATTTATGCATGTATTTCAGTTTAAGAAGCACAATATAATTTGATCTAGATATTTTGTCTTAGGCTGTCAATGAGGCCAAGCAAATATTATTTACAGCTTATTGTTAATTAATATCACAATTATCAAAATATGCCAAATTTGCTGTTAACAGCCAATTCAAAATATTATTCAACCCACAAAGAACATTCTTTTTATTATCACAACAAGTGTACACATTAATGTTAAATTTTGTTTTATGTACTTACAGATTTTTATAAACAAGTTTGTTTAGTTTTATTTTTAAAAATTTTTTTAATAGTTAAAATTATTTGAAGTTTTATTACTAATTTTTTTATTATTGGTTTAATGTAACATTTTAGTATTTCCACAAAATTTACCTATTTAATTTATATAAGCATTATTATGTTAATTGAAATTTTAATTATGTTAAAATGGAATTCGAGTTTTATCTTGCCTGTGTTATCATTCTGTGGTTCTGAATAAAGGAATTATTTGAATTCGTTTGGTGCCTACCTGGATTTATTGAATCTGCTTTGGTGAACTTACAACAAACTGTTCCATCTCCTGGCTGTGTGTGCATTTACTTCCTGGTTTGGTTCTTTGCTGTTTAATTGACTTATTTACTAAAAATGTACTTATTATATCAAAGCCAAAATAGGAAAAGCTTGAAAAATATGAATCAGACAATATAATAAATAATGACATTAAGAACAGATAAACTGTCCAGAATGTTGCCAGAAATAACAATATTTGCAATGCCGGCAGTCTCTTGTTTGGCGAGCAAGGACACATTTTCAAAGAGTTGTATACATGTATATTTATGTAGAGAAAGGGGGCAATTCAACAAGATTTCAAGGAACATAGGTAAAGAATAAGAAAAGAAAAAAATAGCAGCAACAAGAAACAACTGATAAGAAACTGATATGAATCTATTAGAAATGGTTATCAAGCAATGGAATCCTGTTGAAAATTTGCAGACCATATTTGCAATCCTCAGAATAGTGACACTGAAAGTGGGAATCCAATGAATTCATACTGAGATTGAAGAATTAAGACCATTCCACTTACTCCAAGAAGCAACAATCTTAGAGTTACAGATAAACATCCGGGGCATGGTGGGAGGTTGTACCACACATATTAAGGACTGCATAGAGGACAAAGCCCCACTGCAAAATTTCTTTAGTGCTGTGACACCCCTGCTCTGGGGCAGTAATCAAGAAGCCTTAATCCTCACAACTGACACTGGAGAGGGATGTTCACTTGGAACAAAAATAGATACACCCAGCCTTTCCAGATGCAGCTCTCTACACCAAGCACAATCTCCCTTAAGAGCACATAGGGAATGCAATCACTCTAGGGACTGGGTTTCCCTCTCTCTCTCTCCAGACCCCCAGTAAGACTCCCCACTGGCACAGCTGTAGAGTTGAGTCCTCAGCTGAGCTTTCCAAACCAAATCCTCTACCACCTTCTCTGTAAAAACCAGTGCTCAGTGTCCCTGCTCCAAGTAGCTGACACACACACACACTCTTTGAGAATTGATTTTCACAGAAAACACACACACACACACACACACACACACACACACACACACACACACACACACACACACACACACACACACACACACGCACGCACACTCTCCTGGGAAAGTCTAGCACAGATTTACTAGCTCTGCTACCTTTGCCCAGACTATAAGGTAGCTATACTGCCACCAGCCAGCTACTCTAAGGCTCTTACAAGGGTACCCAATTAGTAATGGGTAAAATTAACACTAATACAAATGGTAGTATTTGAGCAATGCAGCAAGATTTTCAGGAGTGGCCACAGTGTCACCAAATAAATATAAGGGGTCTATATCAAATCATTGAAATGGCTAATTATCGAATGCCATAATGTTGAGCTGCAAAACCCGAACCCTAACAATATCAAAGCCTCAAAACAGCAAATTTTGTCCCAGGGAAAACATTTGTTGTTCCGAGAAACACACACACACCACAAGCACACTAAAAATCAGCAATCAACACACATACATTTAAAAGTTACATCTAAACCTACACTACACTGCACATACACTACTATTGATTCACTTACCTTAACCCAGACCCTAACCCTAAGGTCCATCACTATCACACACTCACCTCACCCCGCCCTAACCCTAACTCACTTAACCTGCCCCTAACCCCAATTTCTCACTATCGCACACCCACCTCACCCGTGCACTAACCCTAACTCACTTAACCCACCTCTAACCCCAAATTCTGTCACAATCACACACTTACCTGACCAGCACCCTAACCCTAACTCCCCCAACCTGCACCCTAACCCGAACGTCCACACAATCACACACTTACCTTAACCCAACCCGTAACTTTCCACTGCATTGCTGAAAACAGCGAAGCCACAACAATGGCCAACCAAATTCTTTCCCTAGGAAAGAATTCAGTTTTGTGCAGCTTCGCTGTTTTCAGCATTTGCAACATTGGGTTCAATATTAGATCATTCAAAATTCTGCCTTTTCGATGATTTAGTATAGACCCAATTTAAGTACTCTCAATTAAAATATTCTCTAAAAGACCAGCCGCAATGAAACGCTTAAATATATTTAATAATGAATAATAAAAGAACATTAAAATACTAAATATCTATTTACTATGTACACCAGAGTTTCATTCATAGGAAATATTAAAAATAACACAGATGGATAGATTCACACAGATACAGAAAACTAGTACTTAACTAATCTCATTATATTTTCCTGATTGATCTAAAGAATTACTATTCCCTGGTTACTTACTAAAGCAAGGCAAGATGAAGTGGGTGAGAGGTCTTCCTTCTTGGTCAGGTTTCAAAATAAGACTGCTCTGAGACTTCTGTCTCATCTAGTATTACAACATCATTTCAGTGCTGAATTACAGAATGATATCATATACATCTGGTCATCTGACTCTGGTTCCCACACTTCCCCTTGGCTAAAAACTGAACCAGAATTTAGCACCTATTTGTTACCATACACACAGAGCTTTGCTGAGATGTGTTATAGCATCTGGAAGCTATAAAACCATTTCAAAACTTCCACCCTACCAGGGTAGCAATTAGTTCACCCCTAATACAATACAGTGGGATTCATAGTCCTAGTTTTCACAGACATTTTGTCTCTGCCTGCAATCAGAACTGTAAGATATAAACTTTATGGCCTAAACCAGGTAATGTAATTTCAAAATATTTTACAAAGTTAGTTGGACTGAGATTAACCTCTTCTCTTCCAGTATCCTATGTTAGAATATATTCATTTCAACAGTTACAATACAGTCTGATGTACAGGTGTACTTCTTTTCTGTCCAGTAGGACCCACTGTTGGTAAATTTTTAACACAAGCAGCTTTACAAATACATGTTCAACACAAGCATCTATACAAATCAGCTTGATATACAAATTACATTTAATTCTTTACAAAAATCCAGCTAGCTATGCTGGCATATGTTACACATCCACTGACCTACTTCTCCTGGCATAGCTGACAATACCTCACATCATCACAAGTGCCTTTATAGCAAATTTAAAAATGTGTGGACTTATAATGCATCCTATGTTCATTTTTCAGAATCACAGTTATTGTTCTTACACTTAACAATAACAGCTTCAAATTGCAACTAATGAAAAGAGACAAAAGAAATGTAAGAAAAGTCAGAAGAAGACAACAGAAAAAAAACAGAAAAATGAGCAGATATTTGAAAAAAATCTAAAATGAAATTAATATACAAAAGAAAACATAGCAATGCATATTCCACCTAGGGAGAAAAAAGACTACAAAGCAATGTGACAGAGATAAGTAAATAAATAGGGCAGTTCGGCAAATAACAGAGAGAAGTACATAGCACCTACTTCTACAAGACCAACTGCATGCCAGGAAAAGTCTAAACAATGCACTAAACTAGACAAAGACATAAATAAAAAGCCTACCTAAACAGAGTAAGAAATTGTGTGCAATGTCAAAAAAGTTACAAAAAGCATTAATAAAAATGCTACTCATCCACACGGAAATTTACTCCTGGACTTGCACCTGTCCCCCTTTTACAGAGAGGCAGCTTGTAAATTCTCTGCTACCTAAACACTGCTATATATGCCTGTGGGTAATTTATCTTGTCATTTATATATTGGAACACATAGCTAGGCTTAAAAGACCTCTTATAGAAGTTAACCTAGTAATCGCTTATGGACCTATGAACTTTGAGTCATGCAGTAATGTTCCATACCCCAGAGCAGTCTGTACTTCATTTATTACCCACCAGACCTCCAAATGTTCCAATTATTCATTTTGTATGTAGCTTTGCTACTGCTGTCTTTATCTGTGTGTGTGTGTGTGTGTGTGTGTGTGTGTGTGTGTGTGTGTGTGTGTGTGTGTGTGTGTGTGTATGTGTTTGTGTGCGCGCGTGTGTGTGTATATCTGTCTTCACAAGTGTAGTGATAAGGTTTTGTGAGTGCGTTGGTTGTAGTAATATGAAGCTATGTTATGGTGCTTTTTCTTGTATTGTTTGCTTTGTCAGTAGATTGCAATGTGTTTTATTTTTGATTCATATTTGTATGGTTGGGGGATTTATGGTTTAGGCTGGATGTGATATGGTTAGCAGTGCAGCGTAGACTTTGTAATAGCCACTGGAGATGGTTTTAGCAACTTTACTGGGAAGTATTGTTGGGCTCTCAGATTTCTTTGGTCTTAATATTTGGAGAAATTGCAGTATATTCTAATATTAGCGTCTTTTTCATTTTTTTTTATTATTACTTATTCATTTCTTCAGATGATGTTTTTGTGAATTCCTTCAAATGATCATCCATGTTGAAGATGTTTTATTTGCTTATTATGTCTTAGCTGGGGGTTAATATTTTGTGAGGACTGTAATAGTTATTGTAGGGAGATTTTTATATTAACTATTTTTTTTATTTTCTGTTTTATGTATTTGTATTTTATTTCTATGTACTTATTTATATATACATGTGTCAGCAGAGGTATAGGTATGTATATATTCAATTTCTATTTCTTATTGCATGTTTTTTGGACTGGTGTGCATATATGCATATTTCCTGCTTATTGTGTTTTGCACTTGCAGTGGCTTATGACTGCTTATATAATTTTATGGTCGTATGCAGGTGCATTTTCACTGTGGTGTTCTTTTATGGTTTGCCTTTGTTGTACTCCTAACGTTCATAGGTCCATAAGTGATTACTAAGATTACTTCTGTAAGAGGCCTTTTAAACCTAGCTATGTGTTCCAATATATAAATGACAAGATAAATTACCCACGGGCATATATAGATGTGTTTAGGTAGCAGAGAATTTACAAGTTGCCTCTGTCCAAAAGGGGGATAGGTGCAAGTCCAGGAGTAAATTTTGATTCCTCATTTATTGGTCCAGTTTTCATTTGACTATAGCAATGGACAAACTCTGCTTCACATGCATGGGAAGTTTGTTTCAAAGCAGGGATAGAGTTGCCACCTTTTAAGCGAGCCAAAGTGGGACATGGGGGTGTGGCCAATATGACACTGACCACACCCTCTGCCATGACGTTACCACAGGAGCAGTGATGGAGATGCTGTTATGGGTATGACGAATGGCTGCTGGAGTGGCTAGCTAGCTGGCTAGCTGGCTGCTGGAGTGGCTAGCTGGTTGGTGGGAGTAGCAGCTGGATGGATGAATGACTGGATGGATGGCTTGATGGACGGATAGCTGCATGAATGGATGCCTGGCTGGATGGATTGCTGGCTGCATGAATGGATGGATGGCTGAACGGATGGATGGCTGAATGAATGGCTGGCTGGATGGCTGGCTGTATTAGTGGCTGGCTGGCTGCATGAATGGATGGATGGATGGATGGCTGGATGGCTGGCTGGCTGGCTGGATGAATGAATGAATGGATGGCTGGATGGCTGGCTGGCTGGCTGGCTGGATGAATGGGTGGCTGACTGGTTGGATGAATGGCTGGCTGGCTGGCTGGCTGGATGAATGGATGGCTGGTTGGCTGGCTGGTTGGATGAATGGATGGCTGATTGGCTGGATGAATGGATGGCTGACTAGCTGGATGAATGGATGGATTGCTGGCTCATTAGAAAAAATCTCGGACATTTTTTTAGCGGGTGTAGAAGTGCTTAAAGTAAAGTGCTCCTACAGCCATGATCTTTGCAGGGCTCTTCCTGCCCCAATCCCCAACCCTTTCATAAATTGCAGCCAGTTTCTGCATGAATTAAAGCACCCGGACCTAACAGGCAGCAGCTTTGCTGCAGGTCAGGGTTGGTGACATCACTGAGTTGCCGTGGAAAAGCTGGAAGTAATTGCGGCTTTTCCATGGCAATTCAGAGCGACTGAAAAGCAGGACTTTTCAAGTCCCACTACTTTGCACAGTGGGCAACAGGATGAGGCAGCTCAACTCATGAGTGTCCCGTTGACAACAGGACAGATGGCAACCTTAAGCAGGGATAGTCTCTGGATTGTAATTGTTTGAAATGTTGGAACAACTTGAGTGAGTCTGAAATACAGAGACTTAATGACCCAAAGAACAGATTTACATATGTTAAGTCTAAGATGCCACTTCAAGGAATATTCCCTTTTCTCTGAGGTATGGCAATCTCAGAGTTGGTATATATAAGTTCAGGAGGTGTGCAGGAGGAATTGATCCCCCCACAAAAAGAAGTTTTAAAGAAAAGAATGATCTTCAAGATTCACACATCTCCTGTGTTTTTGGTATTTTTTTTCAACATGTTGGCGCTCAGCATTTTGAGTACCAACATTTCAATAGGGAGTCCTCTGAGACACCTGTTTTTTCCTGCAACATGTTCTGTTTATGTATTAAACAATGTTTGGGTCCTCGGATTGGGAATTTCTAATGCCGTTAGAGTTGTTGATGTGCAGAAAGTCCCTCTGTGCTTGTTAATGTGCAGCATGTCCCTCAGTACTGGATCAGATGATGCCTTAGAAATTAGGCACATAACACCTTTTGGTAGTCTGTAGGAGACTAGTACAGAGATAAGGCTTCAAGGCAGTCTGTGTATTCCATGTAGTTTATGCCTTGTATTCCTTATGTAAGGAACCACTGTAAGGGTTCCATTTGTTGCAAGTGCCTGGTAAAGTACACATTGAAGGCAACGTTGTGCTCTATGATTGGTCTAATGAGGGCTGAGTATAGCAGGATAATGACATATTTGGTCCTGGATGCCATGTCCTTCCTAATGGGTTGCACAGCATAGAATAATGTCCTTAAGACACTAGACACATGGTGATCTTAGGCCAGGTCACTGACTATAATGTTCCCAAGTCCATAACTATTGGGTCTACTGTTAGAGGTGTTTTGTCTGTGATAATTACCAGGGAGACTGACTTTCCAAAAGATACTATTCTGCATTTTTTGGCATTCAATTTTCAAACATGGCTCTAGCATCGGTTATTAGTTTGTGAAAAATTATTAGTTTGTGGCAAACTCTCTTGGAGGATATTAGTGCCTTTGGGGGAAATCTATAATCAAGCTCAGCTTGTATGTATCTGCAAACTTGGTCAACCAGAGGCCATTAAATTAGCTTTAACTTTTGATTTCTGAAACATAGATGCCAAAAAAAGAAGTATCCCCACCAAAGAGCCCAGAGGAACTCCACTGGTGAATGGCCTTCTTGTGGAGGTAGATTCCCTATCATGACTTCCTGTGTACTCTCTGTGAGCCATTCGGTTATCCAGTAGTTGACACAGAGGTTTACTTCTAGTTCCACAAATTTGTTGAAAATACCTGAATTAGGAATAATGTTGAATGCCTTGGCCACATCAAGATAGGCAGTATGTACTGTTTTGCTTTCATCCATAGTTTTGGTGACTTTCTTGAAGAAGTCTACCTGGTTAAGCAGGCATGATCTGCCATTGACAAATTCAAAGTATTTTGGATCCAGTGTCTGAAAATTTCCTATGTCTTTATTTATAATAACCACGAAAATTCTTTCCATGGTCTTATGTAACTAATCAGACTTATAGGTCTGTAATTGCCCTGATTAATAGATGGTCCACCCTTGTGCAGAGTGCTAACTGTTACATTTCCATTCACTAGGCATGAAGCCAGTTTGGAGGCTAAGGCTTACCAAGGAACTTAAAGGATAAGATAGCTCATGTTTCATGATATTCAGTAGGCAATCTGGGATATTATCAGTGCCCATTAATGCAGTAGGGTCTATCTTACATTATTGAACTTTTAAAAGTCAGAACGTCTTATGGTCAACACCATATGATCAAACTTTTAAAAGTTCAAACATCTCAATGGAGATCTCCGTACAGTGCGGAATGGGAAGATTTCCCTTTCCTGCACTGTAGTGCAATCTCAGAAGTGTTATATTTAAAGAGTGGGGGGTGCAGGGGGGCTTGCTCCTTCTTAAAATGGTCAGGTAAGTTTTTTCTGTTTATTTTTTTATTAGCTTTTGAACTTTTAAAAGTTCGATCATATGGCTTTGACCATATGACATTCGAACTTTTAAAAGTTCGATAATGTAATATAGACCCAATGCAGTATTTTTTACTTTAGAAAGCATATTGAGGACTTGTTTGCTACTGACAGCAATAGAAATGTATTAATTTATTTACTTACTTATTTATGCATTTATTTAAATGTGTTTACCGGGGTAGTACACTGATCAGTATTGACCAATTTCAGGCTCAGCTTGGATGAAACACATAACATTTCACAAACAAAAATACAGAAATATAAGCAATAACAGAGTAGTTCATACTAATTACAAAGAAAAAGCTGTGTATATTCATTCTAGTGAACAAGAACTGTGCAATGTACAATCAGGCAGAGTGTAATGTACAACATATATATTTATTTATATTGATTTCTAAAGTGGGTCAATCTTTAGTGAATCTTAAGAGAAAAGAGGCTCGGAAAGGAGATAAGTTATATGCCCTGTGTCGAAGCAGCAGTATTTGGCTTGGATGACAAAGTACTTTTTGAGTTGCATTCTGAATTTGGAATAACTGTTAATTTCAGCAGTGTCAATGGGGCAACTGACCAAAGAATAGGAGCCTAAAAGGAGAAAACGTGCAGTGCTGTGAGGTTTGATTCTACAGATAATGAGAGTTGGTGAGGCTTGTGAGTAATGTTTCAGGTTATATGAGGATTTTTCTTTATGAACTCTATTTGCAAATGCAATAAATGTGTGGAATTGGACTAGTTTTTAGAGTTGAAACCCTAAAAGCAGGTTAGATCTTTGTTTTATGGTAACCATTCGGCTTTTTCTAGGATGATACAGTAGTGCTGAATGAGAGGTGAGTTTGTAATGAAATGGCACATAGTTTGGAGTGTGACAATGCTTTTCTTTGAGGTAGAAGCAAACACTGGGAGCCCATTTTCAAGATGAGAAAGGGGAAATCCTTTGTGAATGGGTGCTCTGGCTGGTAAGGATAGAAAAGGGGAGGTCTTTTTTTGTCCCAGAAGAGGAGGGAGCTGGAGGTTGTCTGTATGGAATGGCTGTGTAGGCTAAAGATAATTAAAGAGTTTGGTGCTTGGTAAATTTCCTGTTGAGTCCAAAAAAGTATTGTCTTAGTCTTGGTGAGGTTGAGAAATAGTTTATGGTTTCTGAGCTCTTGGTGGAGCTCATGTAAGTCTGACTGGAGTTGGGATTGAATGCTGGTGTGAGAGTGACCTGATTGGTTTATGACCATGTCATCACCATAAAGGAAAAGTGGGAGATGGGGTGGTCACAAAGAAGTGTGTTAATCAATATGGTGAAGAGGAGGGTCAAGAATGGATCCTTGTTGTTCAAAATTTTTAATAATTACAGATTCTGTCTGGTAAATTTTGGTTGATGGTATCTCTTGAGAGATGTTGAGGGGAAGCGGGATGAAACTGGAGTTAAATTTGTCAGCTAGCAGATTTTCTATATCCTCCAACTCCATGTAGGTGATTACATTTAGAGTTAATTCAGCACACTGTTTTGCATTACCATTGAGGTTGCATACAGAGCTGAAGAAGGCATTATTTTTGCCCTTTGCGTGTGGGGTCTAAATTACATTGTTTAACAAACTATTTAGTGAATACCTATTCATTGACCTCTGTTTGTGGAAAGTTTCATCCATTGAACAATGTTTTAAGTGAAAGTTTTCCCAGGGAAAATAACTACTTGGCAACCGGCGATCATCACAAAGATAAAAAAATGTAAAACCCACTCAGGTGGGGGGCTATGCCTCCAACACCCCCCAAACCCATCTCAACTACATATACCAACTCTGAGATCACACTACAGTGGGGGAAAAGGCAAATTCTTGATGATGGCCAAATGTTTTTTCCCCTGGGAAAAAGTTCGCTTAAATGAATGTTCGATGGATTAAGCCTGTGACGAATATGGTCCGACTAGTAGGCGTTCTGACAAAGTGAAGTAGACCCTTGCCTGTGATGTTATCTTTACCTCAATGTGACCTTGTTTGATATGATAAGACTCCTAAGCTTCTTATTTACTTTGAGGAGAGTTATTTTTTTCCTTGCTGGGTGTTGTTGCCCTTTCACATTTTGGCCATGGTTTTCTTTCTTTTGTTATGTAATTTGTTGACATTGGGATTCTACCAGTGGGGTTCATTCTTTGAGGTAGTCTTGTGTTTATTTCTGGTCAGTACAACTGTAGTTATTTATATGGTGGTATAAGGTTTCTGTGAAAAATTCCACACAAGCAACACCAATAGGTGATTGGCTTTGGAATAATTTCAAAACATACTAGGATTGGATGTGGTGACAGGTTTTCATTTGATTTCAAAGTAGACAGCTTTATGATCTGATCTGAGAAGCAAGGACATAACACACAGGTGAGTGGAAACCCATGTTTGTGAGGATCAGATCAGGGATTTTGATATATGAATTTGCTGGTCCAAATCATTCGTGTTGACAACTTATAAGAATCTCTGGGTCTGCACATTGAATGTTGAGTATGTTTCCCAGTTTATAGTGGGGTAGTTGAAGCTACCCATGTTGGGTTCAATGTAAAATGACTCCAGTACATTTAGGTATGAGGTATGGGTATCCTGCAAGACACAGGGTGACCTATAGCTTGCAATAGTATGGTATCGGACTTATTGTGAGTTGGACGTGGAGTAGCTCAAGTGAGTCATTGACCAATCTTGAGATGTGATTGTTTTTGAGGAATACTAAAACACCTCTGCTTCCTTCCTTTATTCCTTCCTGTGCAGTAACTGTTCTAAATATATAGAAGGTATTATAGCCTTGCACTACTGGGGTGCTCACCATGGCTTTAAACCATGGTCTCTGTAACTACATAAACATCTTTGTTCTCCATGGGAAGGAGTGCTTGGAAGAAATAGATTTTTATGTTTAGACTCATGGCATTAAGTAGGTTGTCCTGCATTTGTTGTGCTGTGTTGGAAGGCTTATCAGGTTGGCATAGCCCAAAAAAACACTATGGAATGGGGGGAGGTGGGCAAAGTTTTAGCTAATATTTGAAAACTTAAAGGGGACAAGTACAGACCATCCTTGGTTAAACAGTAAAGTTTGCCAAATGTATCCTTCCAAGCTGACAAATATTGTACCCTGCTTGAATGACACCAAAACTATGCCACTTATTAAAGTCAGCATCATTCTTGTAGAAGGTAGAATGCTACTCAGCATTAGGCTAGTACTAGGCTAGGGTGCATAGTACAAGAGAAACTTCATATCTCTCTTCATATAGCTCAGAAAAGTAGGTCATACCAGCACTTGTGCTTCAGTGACCTGAGTATGTGTGTGATCTGGTGGATCCTAGCCTCTGACAGGCAGCTGACCATGACCCTATCCTTGCTCAGCTTAGTTAATAAAATAAAATATTTATGTGTCTTATAATGGAGTCATGCATGATTAGAAAGTTAGCTTGTGTGGAGCTTTGCCTTATGAGCTTATGAGTTGAGAAACCATGCATTGAAGCTGTACATGTAATGGTGGGTGTTGCTTTGGTAGACATTTGTAAGGTTGCTGAGGAACTCTAATGTTACTGCATCTAGGAGGCCATAGTGATTTGGATAGATTACTTATTAGAGTCTCAACATACATGAATTTATGTGCTTAGTTTATAGTATATATGGTGGGTAGAAAATGGTGTTGTACATTTTGGACAACATGATTGGTAGATATAGCAGCTGTGTGAGACAACCTTGCCTCAAGTGATAATGTATAGTTAGATTTCTCAATCACTGTATCTGATTGTTTAAGAAATAGGTGGTTGTCATAGGCATGAGATAATTACTACTGTTCTGTGCATAAACCAACTGCTCACTGTCCAACCAGGTACATATAAATTATCTGAGGGTGTATTTTTATACAGAAAACTGTATTCTAAAAGTATGTGTCTATAGAAAGCACATCAAACCAGCATCACACAGATATGACTTTACACAGACACAGGAAATGAATAAACTAACAACCAGTCCACTGACCAATTAAAAAAAACAGTCTGAGGTTTCTATAGTGATTCCCTTCTCAGAAGAAACCAGGCTACCCTCTACTGCCACAACAGTGCACACCTAAAACATTCATAATAGAAAAACACTGTAAGACAGAGCAAAGTGCAGAGCACATCAATAAATGAAGGAAAAACAAATCAGCAATCTTTGAATTCACAATGCAGAAATGCAAAATCCAACAATTAATGCAGTAATATTCAACAGTTCTTAAATTTCTTGGATTAGCTTCCAATCATGAAACTCTTTTTGAAAAGACACAGTACCAGATAATATTCTACAGTCTAACTACAAAACACCTATATATTCCATCTGTCTGCCTTTATGTACCTCTCTCAGTATATAACATGCACATGTGCGTACATTTCTGTTAATAGTAAACCCCAGAGAAAGACAGTGATAAAACCATGCATTTGGTATATTCTACAACTGTTCTTGTTGCATCATAAGTATCTACCTCTTCTCTTGCTCCAAAATAAATAGTTTACTAGATCTTAGGTGCATCAACAAAACTATTAAACTTGCATACCTCATACACAAAAGATACTAACATCCCTAACTAGCACATTTAAAACAACACTTATTTGCTGCAGGTGTCGGTTGAGATACATCTTTTTGTGTTTAACTTCAGGCCATGGGCTGGCACCAGCTATCATCATATGAGGTAAAACCTGATAGTGCTGGGGGCTCTCTCAGAGCCTTGAACCAGGTTTCAGTCACAGCACAGACATCGATGTTCTCCACGTGCATTTTGAGAATTAGACTTCTGCATTTGAGCAGCATACCCTTAGTTTCTTGGTGACAGGTGCAAGCCATCCCTTTGAAGCAGGCGTGGCTTGTCAAGCATGTCATCCAAAGACACAGACACTGGATCCCCTTTGAATGACCCAGAAATTAAGCCAATTGTTAAAACTGATCATCTTGTCACTATATTGTGGCATCATTAAGTGGTGAAGGGGAGGATACTGCTCAGAGTCAGGTCATACTGGGCCTGGGCATAATTGTAGTCCAGGAGGTATCGCCTCAGGTCACTCACACCAGCATGGACAATGTCTGTGGTACTTGTACGACCTTCTCCTTGGTCAGCCTGGTGAGTGGGATGTCAGTGTGTCTGACTATGGGTCACCTATGACAAGTATGTTTGTGTGTTGTATTTGGCCATTTTGTTTTTATGTGTTGTTTGTGTGGTGTCTTGAATTTGCAGTTGCTTGGGTGTCTGCTTTGGAGGCCTTTTGTTTAATGTCTTAGTGTGTTTTATGTGTTTGATCAGTGGGTGTGGTGAGTTATATGTGGAGACTGTATTGTGGTGTGTAGTGTTGCCTTCCTCCCTCCTGGTCTTGCTCCAGTCCTGAGAGAGAGAGAGCTCAGCCTCCAGGCTAAAATAGCTGCATCTCTCTCAAGTGTTAGTGTGTTGTGGAGAGAGGAGGTTGTCCCCTGGGGTTTTGCAAGTGAGGATTTGTATATATAAGGAGTGCTTGACCTGCAAAGAAAATGCTTATAAGACAAGGGATGCTTTTAGAACAAGTGCTGCACTTTTAGTGAAGGTGTAAACTGTTTAGGTTCCTAACAGAGCAGTTCTAAGGGGAAAAATTGAAGAAAGACTTTATGAGCCAGCAGGAATAGACCCAAAACGGACAATAAAACTACAGTTTCAAGTAGGCAGGGAAGCTGCTCAATGTTATTCACTGCCACTGATCAACAAGAGTGCTAGGTCAAAGACAGAAAATATGCAAGTTTTGAGAAAAAAAAAATTAAAAATTAAGTGCAAACAGGGAAATTCAAAACAACTTTTTTTCTGTGCTTTCTAACAGCTACTAATGCAGCAATCAAAGTTAACAAGCCAGAAAATGCTCAAAAACTAGGGCAGCTATGCAGAAAAACTTACAATAAAAACAGAAAAAAAATACTTAACATCTCAAAGTGGCTCCTTCTCTCAGCATTTTCTCCTCTTGGTGTGGTGCTCACCAACCAACAACAAACCTGAAAGATGAAAAAAAAACACGAACTAGGTTAACTTTTAGAAGGTTCACAGGTAATATCAAGTTATAACAGTGCAGTAAGTGACCCCACACAAGAGTGCTAGGTCAAGGACAGAAAATATGCAAGTTTTGAGAAAAAAACGATTTAAAATTAAGTGCAAACAGGAAATTCAGTAAACAACTTTTGGTTGTGCTCTTAAATCCAATTATACCATTGGTTTGCTATATGAACAATAAATAAATACGTGCATACATAAATAAACAAACAAAAAAGTGAAACATGAAGCACATTTTCCAGTCATTGCAAAGTGAACAATATTACACATTGTATGCACAAAAATGCAATGTCAAATTTAAATCCACCTTAATTCATCTAAAACATCTTCCTTAAATCAATTTCTCTCTCTCACACACACACACACACACACACACACACACACACACACACACACACACACACACACTATCTAAACAGTACTGTTGGTACTATATGTCTTTTGGTACTAGCCCTGAACATTGTATTTTCTGATACAGATATATGTATTTCTTATTCACACACACTCAAGTCTTTGTTGACAGCCTTGCCCACCTAGCCCCTTCCCCACCCTGTGAAAATGATGATAACTGTGCCCTGCTCCTTACACATGTCTTTGTAACTTAGGATTGCATATATGTGTAACTATCCACACAGTGGATAGTTACACACAGTGTATAGTTAATGCTTGCTTACTCACAAGCTTGCCTTTATCAATATGCTATGTAGAAGAAAAGTTTTTGATTTCTTGTTCCTACTCATTTGTGAATGATTGCTTATATAATTGTTAAACCTCATTGTATTTCAGTTAGTATAGTAAGTAAATTATTAGAAGCAGTAGATTCTACAGTCTTGCTTCTTGATATAGTTGTGCAAGTGAAGGTATAATTGACCTGTTCCATGTTTTATTGACTGTAGTCAATTGAAATGCTTGAACAGTATTTGTTAGAATGCATAAGTGTATATTGAAAAAATATGACACATGAAATATTACTGGCATAAATATACAGTTCAGACAAATGCTGTGTTTAGGGACATAAATATATTTCCATATGAAAGTAATCTGTTATGAAACATTTTTATTTTTGGAACAATTTCCACACTTACCTTGTCATGCTGGCAATGACCGTGTCCTTGGAAGATGTCCCTGTCTGATGCTATTTGAACACAGCCATTCCATGGCTATGTAAAGCTTGTGGAGTAGAACAGTCATCAGTTTTCCTATATGTATGCATGTGGAATCCAAGTGTTTGACTTAGGCAGTGATTGTGTATGCTGTCCTTTGCATTTAGCCAAAGCCAGATCATACTGTGCACACGTCTATCTTCCAGCACCATTTGTAGCTGGTGGTTCTCTTCCAGACTCCTCATCTGTATCTGCTGCTGCCCCTGTCTGTAGTTCTTAAAACTTTCCTGCCCTTGCTGTCCTTATTGAAGCTGTTTCTTGAGAATCCTATTGTGTAACATGGCACAGACTGTAAGTACTTCTGCAGAGGTGCCTGAGTCATACTGAAGTACACCTCTTCATCTGTCAAGACACCAGAACCTTAATTTAAGCAATCTAAACACCTGTTCTATGGCATTCCTAGTATCTGAGGTGGGGGACAGCAGAGGGTAGTATAGTTCCTGCACTGTTTCCCTGTCTACCCTGTATCACACAGCAATTTCTGTGTCATGCAGTCTATGACAAAATCAAACAGGGTCTTAACACCCTTCTTCTTGCCCAATGTCTGGCAGCAGCAACACCCTGATTTAAAGGTACCTTTCTTTACCAAACTTTGCAATACAGACAAATAACAGATATACATGGGGTGTGCCAACTGTAAAGGATAAAGAAAAAGCAGACATATCAAAAGGCTTGCATTGGACATTGCAATTCATTATTAATGTTACGCTAAATGCATTCTGTAAGAAATAGGAACATACATTGGCAAGAAAGCAGTTTAGAAAGTAGATAAATCTCCAAAAGTATGTGTATTTAGTAGTATTAAGCTCCCCAGATCCAGTCTCCCCACAATGCTACAAGTTCATTAGCTATACAATTCATTTTATATAGTGCAGAGTCAGACCTCTGAGCACTGTGTGTATGCAAATGAGGAATTAAATCATTAGCATTCCTGAATACCACAAACTGCATTAAGTGCAGGGAACGTAAACATGGTGTAAGGAGCTACACAATTGCATACACTGCAAGAATGAGCAGAGAAGTGTTACCTGCTAATGGCTTGCAGGTGTCTATAATTAGTTAATCTGTAGAACAATCAGTGTTTCACAGTCTCCCCTCTTTGATGTACATTTAATGAGGGTGTGCCAGGGAGAAGGGACTTACCAAAATGTCTGAAAGTACATTGACTGAGTTAGGAGAGCAATATTCCCAACATTCAAATGTTGAATTAATTATCACAATTACTGCCTCTTACTAAGAACTGCTGTGCATATTCAAGATAGTACATTACAAACTGATACATGTATCATATGCAATAAAAGTCAGATAGCATTGCTGTTAGAAAAGTATAGATAAGGGAATTAGGCACCATAAAGAAAAAGAGGACTACATTTCAATTGTTTGTGGTCTTTGTTCAATATTGTGTGAGTACATAGATATATTATCAGCTGCCAATATCCCATTCATCTGGACATTCACTGGCAAATGAGAAACGACAGCTTTCAGAACTTATTTCTGTTGCACTTTTAATGTGACTTGATACAGTGTCACATTTTGAGAACATAATTTACTTCTTGCTAATATATGTCATTTTCTGAGGCAAATATGAGAAATGATCTTAAATAATTGTTCTTAATACCATGGATTGATTGTTCAAAAATTTAAAGGTTCCTGTTGCAAGATTAACAAAGTCTAGGAAATAACAGAAATGTAGATTTGAAGTACTTGTCTCAAAATGAGTCTTTTTTTTTTTTTGCTTGATCATTTGCACTCCATTTGACATTGTACACTGTTGATTGGCAGTAGTCAGAGTAGGAGTAAGTGACAGTTCACTTCCCAAGGTAAAAACTGAAAAATTTAATTTGGAATACCATCAATAGTCCAGTTGAGATTGGCTTTGGTGCACTTTCCTCAGCACTCTGGACACTATTGAGTGAAGAAATTCAAGCTGCCAGATACCCATCTCTGTGGTATAATGTGTAAATGTATTGAGCTTAGAGAACCAGTACAGTTAATGCAGGGCTCAAACCCTGTTAACAGATCATTTTACTGAGGGAGGTAATACTAAATATTGATACTCATTTTGGTGTATGAATTTGCTGAGGTGGAAATTCGAGTAATATAAGTATTGACCAAAACTAACAGACAGATATGTTATTTAAAATTATGTCAATAATAATTGTTTGTTGTGTGAAAAATGAAAGCAGTTCTGTTATTTTCTATCCCTTTTCCATTCCCAAGACATTACCTAATATCCTGATATTGTGAGACATAAATGATAGTAGTGCTGTGGCAAGGAGGTGTGAGAAGGATGAATATGTCAGTGTAATGCAGTAGTACCTCTGCTCATTGCTAGATATACACTGTGATTCATTTTATGTTCCTTTAAATTGTTATCCAAAACAATTTTTGTAAACTTTTTAGTTAATATTGCCTTCTGCATTTGTGCAACACTTGGTAATGTGCAATCAACTTTCACAACTTAAGGAAAAAAATAAAAAATGTAATTTGCCTTGCCTTCAGTACCACAAATAAGCCTGGCATTGATGTATGGCTGTTAGCATCCTGGTTAGTAATGATTGCAGAGAATTTACCTGACAGTTGTCCACATTTGTGGCACAGGGTGTAAATCAAGTGAACTGAGAAATAAGACAGATGATGCAGTGCTGGAATCCTGTTTACAGGTCATATTTCAATTATTCTCAATACGTATTTGTTTATTTGTATTCTGCATTTGCATGGTGCATAGAAGCACAACCAGGGATCACTACCGAAGGAAAAAAATAAATTATGTAGAGCAAGCATGCCTGCCAATGGTGTGGAGACATCAGCAGTCTGGATAGTACTTACTGACTAAATTTCACATCTCAGATAAACTATCCCTGTGGCACAGATGTGTAATTGAAGTGAATTAAGAGAAATAATATATAATGCAGGACTCCAATATAGTTTATTATTAATTTTACAGTGTGGTATGAATGCATATTTACACACATTTATTTTTATCACTGTGTTGCTGTGTAAAACTATTCTTGATATTGCTAGCAGCATGTGATCTATTGTCTGTCCACTTTTGCATTATTTATCATTAAATACAAGTCTGATAATGTGTTCCACAAAGTACATTTCTGATGTTACAAGGAGATATGAGAAGGATGACTGTGTCAGTTTAATGAACTTCTTGCTCTGGTCATTGCTATGCATACAATTGATTGCACTCATTATACTATTAGTTGTTTTGATTCTCATATATTTTATGTAATGCCTTTTGCATTTGCACTTTGCTTGGCAGCATCCAAACACGGTTCACTGCCTTAGGAAAAAAGTGAAAAATTTAGTTTTGGCTGCCTTTTGTAGTGCAAACAAGCTTGGCAATAGTGTACATTAACCAACGCTCTGGACAGTACTGAGTGGGGTAATCCCACCTGTCACTTACCTATGTCTTGGCACAAGGTGTAAGTGCATTGAATTTAGATAAAGAAAACAAGTGACTAATGGTTCAAATCCGGCTAAAATATACCTTTATAGGGGGTGTTACAATCCCATTTCTCATAACATTTTGATTAGGAATGTAAAACTAAAGACAAATGAGAATGATAAACATGTTTATTTCAAGCAATTTATCAACTTTGCTTACTATATATATATATATATATATATATATATATATATATATATATATATATATATATAAAGTATAACATCAAGCTAATGTATGTTCAATTTCTTAAACATGATGCTGATGATATTTAAATTAAAATGCACTTGCATATGTATGATGGGCATCATAGTTTTGTTATAATCATAATGACTCATCACATATCCTCTTTATGCCTCTTTATGTGTTTAGGACAGTATGTCTTGTGAAGTAAGTATGAAGCATACCCCAACCTGAATTAGTGAGGTCATACAACTCCATCCATCTGAAACAAACAGAAGTATTGACTTTTATATAAGAATGCATTCCCAGGACTACTTACTGTCACACACATACAGACCTCTCTGAAGAATATTTCCATTCATTCATTCTGAAATTACTGTATCTCTAATTCCTATGCATAAAAGGAAGTTCTCCTGTGGCAATAAGAATTACTAAGTTTCAATTTTTGTACACTTTATCCTGTGGATCCAATTCCCATCTGGTACAACAATATTTTAACATTGTATAATCCACATCTCATTTTATAATAATTCAGCCTCCTTTTATTTCCTAACTGCAAGGATTAAAAACCCTGCCCTTAAGCATGCCATTGTTGAACATTGGAACCTGTGATGCTAGGTTGAGCATCACACATGACAAAGCACAATGCCATGTTTAATCATCATTTTTTTATGTATTTCCAAAAAAAAGTTTATTGAAAAATAAATTAATGTGACATGCCATGGATATAATTATGTCTTTGTTTTGTCTCCACCACCCAATCTCTCTCTCTCTCTCTCTCTCTCTCTCTATCACATTTTCTTGCTGGGTTATAATTTAATAAAATGCTATTTGTGTACTATGCTGATGAAAACAAAATGGCCAGCAGCACAGAGAGGTAGTCCAATTACTGTGGTTTAGTCCAGCATACCTCCACAGTTGGCAGCACAGACACCCAGCACTTCATTTTCACAACACCTGCCTCCTGTATTGCCTCCACAACTCCTACCCTACCTGCTCCACTTTCATCAAGGAGCTCTTCCTTGGCTGCTGGTGCAGTGATACCCTCTGGGAGCAGTACCAATGTAGGCAGACATTTTGTCACCGAGCAGAAGATAACAGGGCTGCTAGAAGATATCATGGAGAGGCACTTCGGTGCATATATCACCAGGGTTGAAAAAGTGCTACATCTGATTACAAAAATGATGCCATGTGTGGCAATGACGCAGGCAGCTGATACAGGAGGCAGTAATGACAGTTCTGATGATGTGGACTAGATTCTCACTGTTCTCACACTAGACTTGTGTTTGCTTTCAATTTCCCTTACCTATCCTCAATGATTGTGACCTCAAACATTTTGTCTCCATTATCATCCCTGTCTGCCTTTTATATCCTGTATGTCTGGTCATGCTTCCTAACCTGTCTTGCTTACCTTACCATTTCATTTCTACCATTTCATTTCTAAGCACATTCCACAAAATTAATCTCTCCTCCCCCAAAAAAAAAGAAAAAAAGAAAATGAGCATCTGTCCCACAAACATAGCTCTCCACTTCACCTATGTGTCATTTTGACACACTTGCTTTGGTCAAAGTCAAAGTAAACTTTATTGTCATTTAGACCCACACCTCAGTGCAGGATAAATTAAATTTTGTTGCTTCAAGCTTGATGTGCAGATAATACATATAAATATAAAAGATATAAATAAAAACATTTGTAATACATATAAATATAACAGATATAAAAGGTCTATATTATGAAACTGAAAGCTCTAAAGAGTGAATACAAGTACATCGACACATAAAGAGTGATGCACAAAAATAGCAAAGGATGTATTGAGCGAAAATCAGAACATTGAACGTATTTCTTTGGCCAGCAGCATGATCCTGGGGATAAGGAAATATATCCTTTTCCCCATTGTAGTGCGGTCTCAGAGTTAGTATATTTAAGTAGGGGTGTGTGGGGAGTGCAGGGGGGCTTGCCCCCCTTCAAAAGTGTATTATTTTAGTTTTATTTAGTTAATTTACATATACCTGAATGACGCTGTTGTTTAAAGAAACATGTTTGGTGTTTTGATTTTCGCTCACTACGTGTTTCACTATTTTTGTGCATTGCTCTTTATGTGTCAATGTACTTGTATTCACTCTTTAGAGCTTTTGGCTTTATAATATAGACCAGATATAAATTAAAAAAAAATTGTAACATTTGACATGACACTAGGACATAATTAAATGTTTGTATCTCTATCTATTAACAGCACTTAATATTGCACAGGTAGATATGTTGCACAGTTGAGACTTGAGCCTTTGAGTTACTGCACAAAAAAGTAAGAAGCTTTCAATGAGCTATTGCATAGGTGAGAATAATCTAACAGTGGGTTGATTGCACTTTAAGGAATAGATTCCCTTCAGACTGTGTGGCTTCTGACTAGGTGACCTGTTGGCATGCATTGCTACTCAAGTTTAGTACTCTGATAGACTGAGGAGAGAAGCTATTTCTGAATGTAGTCATTTTGCAACACATACTTCTGTAGCACTTGGCTGAAGTCAAGCAGAAGAACAGTCCCACAGCCAGGTAAGTTCAGTCTCTGGCAATCTTTGTAGCTCTATCGAGACACCGTGTAGAGTGTAGATCCTGTATAGATGGAAGTGTGGACCTAGTGATCCTCTCTGCCACCTTCACCAACCTTTGCAGAGCCTTATAATCTATAGTCTTGCAGTTCCCATACCATATTCTGATACTACTTGTCAACATGCTTTCAATGGTGCCTCTGTAGAAGGTTGTGAGGACCAAAGATGAAAGGTTTGCTCTCTTCAACCTGCATAGGAAGTGGAGCCTTTGTTATGCCTTCTTGACAATGTGATTTGTGTTAGTGGACCATGTCAAGTCTTCTGCGATATGCACCCCCAGGCATTTGGTGCTCTTCACACTTTCTACTGTTTCTCGCTTGATTGTGAGAGGGGGATGTGCCTCATGGTTTTTCCTAAAGTCCACTATTACTTCTTTGGTTTTGTTTACATTCAGAGCCAGGTTGTTGTTGCCACACCAGTCAGTCAGATGTTTCACCTCCTCCCTGTATGCTATTTCATCACCATTGCTTATTAAGCCAACCACTGTAGTGTCATCCACAAATGTGATGATGTGATTTGAGCTGTTCCTAGCTGCACAGTCATGGGTCAGCATGGTGAACTGCAGTTGGACTCCTGTGCTCAGTGCAATGCTCTCTGCAGTGTTACTGCCTACAGTCAGTCTTTGAGGTCTGTGAAAGAGGAAGTCCAAAATCCAGTTATGAGGTATTATTGCCTACACTCACTCTTTGAAGTCTGTCAATGAGGAAGTCCAAAATCCAGTTACACATGGGAGTGGTGACACCCAAATGAATCAGTTTCACTAACAGATGTTGGGGTATAACTGTGTTAAAAGCAGTGCTGAAGTCAATGAATAATAGTCAGAAATAGTTCTTGTTTTCTAGGTGAGCCATGGATGTGTACAGTGCTAGTGAGATGGCATCTACATTGGAACAGTTCAACTGATAAACAAATCCAGTTTTGCAGGGAGATTTGTTGTTAAATAGTCTTTATTCTCTCAAAGCACTTCATTATGGTAGAGGTGAGAGCTACTGGACAGAAGTCATTCGGGCTTGCTGGTTGAGACTTTTGGGGTAGTGGTATGATTGCTGTGTTCTTGAAGCACTTGGGTACCATGACCTAATGTAGAGATGTTTTAAATATGTCAGTAAGAACTGTCATCAATTGAACAGCACAGTCTCATAGCACACACCCCAGAATATTGTGTGGTCCAGCCACTTTTCTTGGGTTCACCCAGCTTAGAGTTCTCTGAACATCGGCTGAGTTGAGGCACAGTGCTACTTAATTTTGCATGGTTGTGAGCCTCATAGATTTTGTGCCATTCCTGTCATCAAACCTGCTGAAGTAGGTGTTGAGCTCATTTAGAAATGTGGTGTTGTCATCACACTTTGAAGATACAGGTCTGTAGTCTGTTAAGGATTGCATTCCCTACCACAGATGTCTGTAGTCCCTTAGGTCTAAGTGACTCTAGATTTTGTGTCCATAGGTACACTTTGCCTTTTTTATTCCCCTGTTTAGGTTCTTTCTTGTATCTCTGAGTTTATCCTTGTCACCTGCCTTAAAAGCAGTATTGCGTGCTCTTAGGAGCTCATATGCTTCATTTGTGATCTAGGGTTTTTGGTTGGCCCTTATGGTGATGGTGTTGTTGACTGTCACATCATCCACACACTTAGATATGTATGCCAACACATATTCTGTGTACTCATTCGGTTGATGTGTTGTTCCCCATATCCACATCCTTAAACATATTCCAGTCCATGTTCTCAAAGCAGTCCTGGAATGTTGAGACTGTTCCCTCTGGCCATATTCTTATTTGCTTCTCATTTGGCTTGCTTCTGATTAATAGTAGTTTGTATGAAGGAATTAGCATGATGGCCAAATGATCTGAGTTATCCAGGTTTGGGTGGGGTACTGCCTTATAAGTCAGCTGGACATTGGTACATACTTTGTTGAGTGTGTTCTCTCCCCTCTTAGCAAAGTCCACATGCTGGTGATAGTAAATGCAAAAACGCTGATGTACCACACTTTTTGCAGCACACAGCAAAAAAAAAAAAAACCATGCTGGTGATAGGTAGGATTGACTTTAGGTCTGCTTGGTTGAAGTCACCTGCTATTATGTGGGCAAATTCTGGATTTTGATTCTGCAGTTCACTGATTGACTGGTGAAGCATGGTCAGTGCCTCATTGGTATTGGCACTGGGAGGAATAGATACAGCTGTGATGATCACACCATTAAACTCCCTTGGCAAGTAGAAGGGTCCTCATCTTAGCATCAAGAACTCAATGTTTTCAGAGCAGTGAGTGGTCACTGTCTTACAGTTGATAAACCATCTGTTATTTATGTAGATACGGACAGCTCCCCCCTGTGATTTACCACTGAGGTTCTGATTCTTGTCACCTCTAAATAATGTCAGCCCTTCACATGCACCAAACTGTCATTGATAACACACAACTGTTTCTCACTTTGCTTTTTGTAGTTAGTTCTAGCCTTATGTAGTCCACCTTGTTATCCAGGGAGTGAACACTGGCCAGTAGCATAGATGGAAGTGCAGGCTTGTGTGGGTTGTTCTTTAGCCTGACATATATTCCGGCTCTAATTCCTCTTTTCCTCAGTCTTTTACATATTTTCCTTCTTCTCCTCATTTTTAGAAGTTTTAAAAGTCAGATTTGCTTGAGCAAGACATTTTGGACCATGATTGAGTATAATCCCTTGTTCCTGGAATTCATGGAGTTCCTGGAGTGTAGTAGGCCTAACAGGCCTAGCAGCAACAGCTCATCAAAGCTGTAGCACTACAAGCTTAAAGATTGAATTTCTAGAAGTTTCTCTCTACTATAACAGTTTGCCTTCAGTATTTTCCCTTGATTTTGGAATTTTTGTTGTTTTAGACATAAAACAAAACAGATAGTGCACATTTCCCTGTCAAGCCAAGCGGTCGCAGCCACACAGCGAGCCACCATTATTTTTTTGTCCAGTTAGCCATGCAACATTATTCTGTTGTTGTCACCCATCCCTGGTGTGGTGAATCTCTGAAGCCAAGAAAATGTGTGTACAATAGTCCATTCATGTTGCGAAAGAAATTGATAGTGATGGTGCTCTCCAACCACCCTCCTGTAAATTCCTGTATTCTTTCCCCTGTGTCCTGTCCTCTGCTTTTCATCCTCATTTTAACCACTGTCTTATCCACCCATTTCACTCACTTAATCTGGTCAAAACTTAGATTCTCACAGAAGACACATGGGAGAAATGGCCCATGGAAAAACCTTCACTTTATGTGCTCAACATCTGGACAGAGGCTGGCATAGTGCAACAATGTTGAGTGATGGCGAATGCTGTTTAACTTCCTATTGAAAAAGCTGAATATTTAAATTTCAGCTGCAGTGGTCCCGTTACTTTTGTGCAAATGTACTTAAATCCACTGTGCTATGGGAAGACAGAGTAAGGGCAGTACTGAGAAACAGATACTGTAACAGTTCTTAGGTTGCTGGATGTAATGAACTAGCACTTCCTATGTGGTGTGTCAAAATAATTTACCTGTTTGCAGACTGAGTTTTTTGGACAGTGTCAAGTTTCGATCACAGCTGTAGGTCAAATTATTATTACATAAAATTTCATATTCCTATCATATAGTTAACTGCAAATGTTTACATTTCTCTCCATTTACAAGATTTGAACTGAATAACAAAACATAATTTGCAAAAATATTGCAGCCCCAACCGGGAGACTAATTAGGTCAACATTATCCTGCTTACGTCTTCATGTTGGTTGTACTCTCCTATCCCTTATTTCTCCCTATAGTAACTGCTTCTTTGTACAAAGCATAACAGCTGAATAATAATTTAATAAGTAAGAGTAACACGCCATAGAGATGTTCCTACATGTCCCACAAAATATATTGTTACTGTTCCACTATACAACCTTTCTGCTTCATTAAGTTGTCACTGTCCTTCAACTGTGTTATTTAAACAGTGCAAAGTAATAATTCCTTTGTGGCATGTACTCACATGCACAGATAGATTTTTGACTGCTTTCAAGGGTTCTAGTCCAGGCATTAGCCAAGTGTTACTGACTGTTTCTGGTACACTATTTTATGTGTGTCTGTTGGCTACATTTTGTTATGAGCTGTTATCCTTCTTCTGCCATAAGCTACTTTGTCCCTGCCTCCATCTCATCCTGTCAACGTATCTTCTTCCTCCTGTATCATTAATCTTCTACTTCTGCATTGGTGCAAATTCTGACAGCAGGCAACAACTGCAACTAAAGCTAAATGCAAGTACACAGCTTATGGCAATATCTTGTGAGTTTTTGCCTTCAGCCACATTACTGTGCTGTGCTTTGTACTGCTGAGCTTAGCTATGTTTAGTCAGTTTAATACAATTTTCAAAAAGCTAAAGAGTCAATTGTACAGGTTACAGTTGTCAAGAGGGTAATGAAGATGAATACAGATGTTCTCATTTTCTGAAATCTGCTGTCACGTGAACTTTGTGAAGTATGACTGCCTAAGTGGTGTGCTTTGATGGTACTCAGGCATTATGTTTTTTTCTTGGAATGCTCTTAAGGTTCTAATCCAGATGGATGCAAAAATGTTTTTGAATGTTTTGTTTGACTTTGATTGCTGTAAATGTTGACTACAACTTTCCTAAACACACCATTATCCAGCTGCTGTACTAATGTGCCTGCTCACTATTGTAAAGCCTGTCTTGTACAGATACTGCCTGAATAATTATGCTAATAAAGCAAGTCATAACAGAACAAAATATATGCAGAAATGAAACATGATCTAATCTATTAGTACATCTGTATTTTGTATTCCTGTCACCAACTGTCCAACTCTTATCACCAGTTCTGTGTCATCCAATAAACCTCTTTGATTCCAAGATATTTCCAGAGGCCATGTTTCCACCAGCAATAATATGGTTGGTCCTACATGTGTTTCATAATACACCTGTAGCATTCGTATAAAGATTGACTGAATGAAACTGTCATGACAAATGTTTAAATCATTACACATGAAACATGACCAGAAAGCATATGTGTTCTGTTTTCCATATGTTCCGATATGGTTGTATGAGTATAACGCTTTTGCACATGAAAGTCATCAAAGATCACCACAAACTACTGCTAACTGCCATTTTTAGTTCAACACCTCAGTGCATGCACTAATACTTTACCATCAGCAGCACAACTGAGCTTGGCAGTGCTGTTTTTTCTGGCAGTAAGTTAAAACGAAAAGACAGCAGATCAATAAATTATTTTTTTTTTAGTTTGCATAACATCTGTATGTCTATATTGAATTTTGAAAACAAGTTATCTTGATTTCAGAGTGATGTTGACTCAAGTAATTCAGTCGCTTAATATATGTCTGCTCTTCAATGGTTACACATGCAACTGTGTTACAATGTTGGTTAACCTATTCAGACACAATCCACTGATTTTCAGCAGTGCACTGTCCTATGTAGGAAGTGTATGTTTGTTTTGTCAATGCACATTGTGCAATCAAGGGACAAGTGTGCAGTTGCCCCTGAATGAAGTGACAGGAATGTTTGATTAATAATCTACTGGCTTGCAACTGTGATTTTCATTGGCATCCCATAGTGTGAAATATGTACATGTCCCTGTAATGCTATGAACATGAAGGAAGACATCGACATCTTAATAGATAAGTATGTCATGACATGGTTCAATCACAGTGTTGTTAAGTTGTCCTATGCACACATATGACACCAGTGCATTTGTCCCAGAACCTGTGATGCACAGCACCATCTGTTCCAAACAGTGGGTTTTTAAAAAGTACAAATGTGCTTTTTCACATTATTTAATTCAGACTTCCCCTGTGGTGCTTTTGGCTAATACTGTGCTTTACAGATTTTATAAATAGATATACAGGAGGTTCAAAGCTCCACATGGGAATTTATGTGTGTGTGTGTGTGTGTGTGTGTGTGTGTGTGTGTGTGTGTGTGTGTGTGTGTGTGTGTGTGTGTGTGTGTGTGTGTGTGTGTGCCCATGATGGAGGGAATGGATAGAGTCAGGTGAGCATGTCCTCCAAGTCAACTGTGCTCAGTCAATTTCCACTCTGGAGACATGTTTCAAACTGCTAGATGACACCACCATCCCCTTATCTCACCTTTCACAACAACATTTCTGCAACACACTGGTGAGGTCATTCTTTCTAAAGTGCACTCACACTATGGAAGTCAAACTTCTGCCGTGGCACTTGTGTTTCTTACAGTGTTTTCTAGAATGTGTAGCTAGATAGGTAGCAGGTTTGAATGCAGCAGTGATTAACGTTTATGAATATGTGAGAGACTCTAAATGAATTCACAAATGGTTTACACGCATTTGCAGTGGCAACATATACAACACTAGATGGCTGTAAATTACATTTTCCACACACATCACCTTGGAAATACACTGGTGATGTCATCCCTTTATAGATGATGTATGCCTCACTTGTACTCAGTGTTCTCCTGTGGCACTGGCTGCTGATAATGTGCTGTATAGATTGTGTAACTAGATACATAGGTAGTCCGAATCCATCCACACTTCAATAGTGTGACCGTGATTGCTGTCATATACAGTTGGCTACCTCACAGTACAGTGTTAAAGTAGCAAATTCTAGTATTCCCAGTGAAAATACATTTTTGGAAACACAATGATTATGTAATGCTTCATTAACTAAGTACATCAGAGTTGTAGTGCAACTTCTCCTGTGGTGCGTGACTTTGATGCTGTGCTTTGTAAATTGTGTGACTACTTAGGAGATTTGAGTCCAGCTATGTGTGTCTTTTAATAACCTTCAAATTCATATATGATGTATAATGTGTAGTTGTACAGTGTTATTGCACCCTTCTACCACTTTTTAGGACAAACATCAAACCGATAAGCAATGGTGATGTCATCCATTCAACTGTGTACTGCCACAGTTGTACTACAACATGTGTGATTTTGTGATTCAGACACATATCTGTAGCTTGTGATCTTAGGTAGTTAATTCATATGCAACAATTACTTCTAAGACTGTGTTGTGCCAGTCTTATTGTGTATGTACATGTTGCTAACTTTGTTGTCAAATACATCTGCTGTGTACATGTATAGATGCTGATTCCTCTTACAAAAAGCTCTGATAATGTCCCATATAGCAATGTATTTATTCAGAGTAATGATGACATGTAATTATATTTTCCATACATACCAACTGTAGTAAGCATTCTCTTCTGGCATGAGGGAATGTGACAATATTCTGCATGCTATTGTAACATACAACATGTCAAAACTGCACAGCAGTTACAGGCACGCATATCCCTCACTGCAATAACACGATACAATGGCTCAAAATGTCAACATATCTCACAATTGCAGTGACACTTCTATGGTGATGCAGTCATTCATACAATATCACATATTTTCTGTATTCAAATGCTCAGGTGTTCAACATACACATTCAGTGACTGTTAGCATTGTGTGGCCTTATACTGTAATGCATAAATGTCACCTACCAAAGTTATAATGTGTACATTTACAGTGGGAGAGGCCTATCCCATCCCTTTTATCTCAAAGAGGTTATTCATGGCATATACATATGGTGCAATAAGTTAGTAGAGGTGGAGTGTCACACTTGTGCTAAGACTTTCCCTGTGGGGGTTGTGGGTCATCCACATCATTAGTCAGTAGACTTACATAGCTTGCTGTTCAATTCCCAAAATGTGGAACATTATATAAATGTACTGACATTGCACAAAAACAACTGTATCTAGTTATTCATATCAATTTTTATCTTGGACAATGATATATAATCATTGGTTGTTATTGCATGGCAGTCAAATGGTTATTCTGGGCATGGCAAGCTGTGAGTGCTCCTGTGACACATGCATTGAGTACTGGCTTAGAGCATACCTATACAGATAGAATGTGGTCCATTTCTGGAACTGTGTGTGTACTACACAGTGAAATCAGCTTCCTTTGAAAAGAAGCATTGATATTGTACTGTTCACTCTTGTGTAGACAGTAACATGTGTAGCTCCTTTTCAGCATTCCGACTAAATCAGATTGTTTGAATTATATTCATAACCCCTTTCTTACTGCACACATTGATTTCAGTTATTTGTGACAACCTCCATTGCTATCTCATGTGGCACCTGCACACAATACAGAGGTCTGTAGAAAGCCTAATATCATAGGCAGGTGTTTGAATCTGGTAACATCTGTCCGTTAGGCAACTTTGTCAGACAGCAATGGCTTAAACAGATAAAAGTTATGAAACAGTCAGAGGGCCAAATTTTCCTGCAATTGTCCCACAAGGTAAGGCATCCATAACCCTTATGATAGGGAAGTGTTGTAAGCCTTTCAGTTTCTGTGGCTTCCATGACTGATATGCATCTCTCTAATATCTGCCCTGGCATGTGTTCAAAAATGACTTGATGTGAATGTTAATTATGTCATTCATTGCTCACAGGCATAATTTATTTTCAAAGTAATTATGCTCTGTATTGCATGTCTTCACCCAACATCTCTTTATTACTGCAATTCTTTTCATCACACTGTATAGCTTAATGGCAGATGAGGGCTTTCATAAGACATTTGTTACCATATGGCATGATGACAGACCATCAGAAAGTATCCTGGTCCTCTGTTATAGCACTTTCTTGTGTGCTGGTGCTGTTGAATTGTTGTTATTTTACTGTTCCCTATAATTACATGTGAGCATAGCCAGTTTAATGATGCCTGAGATGTGTGCTATTTACCAGTGGAAAACTTGAAATAATGCAATGTCATCTGATCTGTGCTGTCATTTGTCATTTATGTATGCTGAGTGTTATTATATTGCCATTTAAACTTTACATGACTATGGAGCACATGACTGCCTAGTAGATGTTAATAGGTGGTGCATCCCATTCCTATGGATGCCAATAACAGTTTTTAGTTAACAGAGCAAAAACATGTCCTTTTTTGATGTGCATGACACTACAGCTGTAAGGTTCATCTGTTCTTGTGTGCACATGCTGAGGTGAAGAATACAGCAGTGGTGTCAGCCAGATTACAAAAAATCCCTGTATATACATCTCATATGCAATAACTGCAGTCTAAGCATTTATCCCATAATGTATCTTCTGTTGTTTCTGTTATCTCAACTCCATATTTTATTAACATGTATATCACATTAACTCCCCTTTGTTACATTGTAGCTTTATGTCCCTTTCACATCCTTTGTTAGTATATCCATTTTTATTTATGTGCATAAGTCAAGTTTTGTCATTGAGATTAATTATTATATCTATATGGCAGTATTTATGTTGCAAATGTTTCTTTCATACTTTGACACATTTGCCTGCAGTATCTGAATACATTTTCACCATTTTTCCTCCTCTGTTAATTACTTCTTCAGTACAACCAATGTTATATGTGTACCATTTCCCCATTTCACTTACCTTCCTATGGCATTCTTTCACTGTACTTGTCCTTAGTATTTCTGGGCTATAGTGCATGCTCATATATTAGGTTTGCTTGTAGGCAAGCTGTTTGGTTTACATTCTGTGCTTGTGCTTGCAAGCACCTTCCCATGGCTGTGTACACTGTTGCTGGCCATGAAAAGGTGCTTGCAAACATGTAGGTGCAATGACCAGCATGCCTGTTCGATTAGGGCTGTTGCTCATCAAGATAACACACTTAAATCGTGTAAGCTTAGCATAAAGCCTGAATTACTGGTAATGAATCCCAAGGACTGTTTTCTTGAATCTCTTAGAATTGCCAAAGGCCACATGGCTTAATACTTTGGAGCATAATTCTTTGGCAAAAGGAACATGAAGTTGACAGTCTAACCACATAAGTCCTCAAGAAACATATACTCACAGCTGTACAGTTCTTGAGCAAATATACATGAAAGATAAATAAAAAAATGCATGTTTAATGTAGTAAAGACTAATGTACTCCAGTTAGGGGAACAGACCATGATACTCCCCTTACTACATTGTTTCAATTCCAAGGTCACAACACTTTAGAGAAAGAATGAACAATGATGTAGGAAAAGCATTGTACAGTACCTTCTTCAGGGGACTTTGAGCTTGCAGGATCCATTTTATCATTAATAAGCCACTCCTATATGGAACTAACATCTGTAAATGAGCATTTGCCACATCTAGCAATTGTGGGATCTGGGTTAGTTTGTAAAAGTCTAATTACAGTGAACAGCTGTTCATCAGACCAAAATCACTGAATGGCCATTCATCAAATGTTCACAACAGCAAATGTTTTTCCAAAGAAGGAAAGGACCAACATATGGAAATTTGCCCTTTTCCCCCATGGTAGTGTGATCTCAGAGTTTGGTATATATAGCTGGGGGAGTGGGGGCACAGCCCTCCAAATTGGGGGTGTGGTGGGCATAGCCCCCAACTTTTGTGGGTTTGATCTACTGTGGTGTGTGTGCGTGTCAGTTGATCTGTTGGCCACGTAATTTCCTTCCCTAGGAAAAACGTTCGCTGATGTGAACTTTCAATGAATGGCCGCTTGGTGATTTTGGTTAGATGAACAGCCATTCATTGTAATTAGACTTTGATGAACTAATATGGACACACAATTATGTTGCAGTAGCTATGATAAAGAAATTATTGATTTTGTTTACTTAAAACAAGAGTGATAATATGTTAAAGAATATATTACAAAAACACTTTGAATGTGATCCAAGAATAGCCTACAAAATCTATTTAAATATTGACATAGTAAAACTAAGCATATGACTTCCTCTTACCACTGTGCAAACGTGCGTTAAGAAATAGGTGTTTCAACTGCTTTCTCAGAGAAATTGGATGAGTTGGATCCATATGAGTTGGATATTAATACGTATTTTCATTAAATCTTAATAATGTGGCTAAATCAATGCATGATAAATGTGTATGTCTAAATAAAATAAAATGTAAAGGCTTAAATTAGGAATTAAGTAAAGCTTTATTATTTTCCATCATGATCATTGTTTTATTATATATTCCTAGTGTTATAGGATTGTAATGAAAAATGTGTGTGCAATTTGTGACTCAATTTCAAAGTGTATGACCAAGACAAATCATTTTATACATTATCCTGAATAATATATAAGAACTGAATAGTTTTCTTAACAGAATACTTCTAAATTATTTATTTTATTTAATAAGAAACTGCCTAATTAAGTTATATTATATTTCATTTATAGAAGATAGAGTGAAAGAAGTTCTCTCTTTGCAAAAAGTGTAAATCACATTATCTCTGCTGTTATGAATGTGTTTTACTGTGTAAAGATGCATTTAATTCTTTGATAAGTTTTTAATGCCAAAATATTTTAAAAATATCTTGAAAAGCAGTTTGTGGAAATTATTATTTTAGTTGTTTAATGTATCATATTGAATATATTTAAATTATGTTTGTAATGGGCTTTATGTATGCTTGGGCAATAAAAAAAAAATATCCTGTATGTACCAAGAATAAGTAAATAAAAATGGAATGAAATACGGTACTTTGCATTCTGTTGTACAGCAGTAAAGGGTGGCATGAGGAATTAATAAATGTTTCTTTTTCTGTCACATGTTCCCTGCACCTTTCCCACTTGACCTCTTCCAGTGCAAGTCATACAGATTATACTGATGTTTCTTCAGCACACTGTATTATAATAGGATTTCAGCAGACAAAAACAATAGAGAAACCATTGCAAACACATTTTAGAAAAGATGAATGTTTAGCAGATGACCCTTGTAAAAATAAAATGTATACACTGTGATATAATTTCACTATAAACAAGTAATCTGTCTCATTTGGAAGCAATGTTACTGGTTTCTATCACAAAATGATAATATCTCCCTTTAAATATGTTCTACCAGCACTGCACATCTACAATACTGCAAGCACTGTGTACAGAAAAGTCAATAGTGTAAAACCTTTTCACTTCATCTGATGATTATTTGCCACTCTTGTTTTCAGAATCACAGTTTCAAGCAGAATTTAAGTAAACCAAGAACTGACCAGATCAATATCCTATTACCCCCCAAAAAAAAAAAGATTATTTAAAGCAAAACTGATGATTTTTCATTGTCAGTAAGTGGAATGTAATATGTGCATGTAAGACAAAACCCTGCAGATTCTTGTGATGTGATAAGCTTTTACAAAGCTATGAGAAATGAAAAGTGTCATACCTATTTGCAGATGCAGTACTTCACATCGTCTTAATAAGATACATTGTTATGCTAATTAATGTCCATTCATTACTGAACTAGCATGCTTTTTTCACCTTATTATTTAGCTATATTATTTTTTTTTAATCACATCATCATTTATTTACTCTAGTGTCATCTCTCAGAAAGCCTTATATTCAGAGAGAAAGGTGCAAAGGTTTTCAGCTATTATCATCTATAATATAAATTATGGATATTTAAATAAGTGATATAAGTTATATAAGAATCATTATTCCCTTTTGCTATTTCCTCTTATAATGTAAAATGCAGATATTTAAATGTGTGATATCCACGTCAATCTTTTCTGCTGCTATTACTATCTATAATACTAAATGGAGATAGTTAAATAAGTGATATATAAAGCATTCCTTTTTGCTAACATTACCATCTATAATATATAATGTGTGTGGTTAAATAAGAGATACATGGATTATTCCCTTATTATCGTCTGCATAAAAATGCTTACTCCATAGAAATGCTAGAATAAAATATTCATTTCAACTGACCTGGAAACAACCAGCAGTGGATGAGCTGCTGGGTAAAGATACACAGTAAGGACAGAATAAATAAGGTTTGCATGTTCATGACAAAAGCAATACATGTTATAATTTCTGCTTTTAATTGCTGTAAACATTCCACTCTCTCTCAGTCATAAATGATGATTTAAAGGTTATTTGTCAATGCCAGGCATCTGATTCATGTTCCAAAGTATGTGGGTTGTCAGTCATAATGCAGCAGGATATAGTACTTGTACCTACTTCAGATGGAAGCTTGACTGTTCACATAGATGAGTATAACTGAGAAGAGACTAAACATACTACTAAAATGCTGAGACCATTTCATAGTATCTGATGTTTAAGGCTCTAGGGCCATGAGAAACAGTACTATTTTTGAAGACAAATGGCAGTAGAATGTATGGTGTGGAGGGTTATACACATATGCAACACTTACATTTTTCTTTAATCTCATGACATTCATTAATTAATTTATTTATTGACATCTGTTTACCTGGAAAGTTCGACTAGGTCACAGCATCCCATTTTCAGTGGAGGACCAGGTAAAAATTTGCATTTAACAGAGAACATTTTTTTTCAAAGACATTATAAAAGAAACAGTTGAAAATTATACATTTCATAAATAAAGAACAATATTACAAGGCATAGAGATACATTAAAAATATGTTACAAAGAGAATAATGCAAAAAAGCAAAGTAAAACACTATAAACAATTCTAGAGAGTACCCTTCTGGCAATTTACAGTAGTACTAAGTAAAAGTGATGTTTAGGTTAATTCTAACTATAAATGGGGAAAGAGATTAGGATAGATTAGTATAAATGGGGAAGAGGTGATAGGAAGAGATTATGTAAAGTGGTAGAGATGGTAGGATAGCCAGGTGAAGATGAGGAAGGGGTGGTGGATAAAGAATGTGTACAGATAGGGGTGGAGAAAAGCAGACAAGATTGCCATTTAACCAAGAGAATAGCATGAGTACACCATGTGTTTGATAGATGATCTTTCAGAAGACGCTTGAAGGAAGGATGTTAAGTTACAGTTCTAATTGACTTGTTTGTTTGTGTCTTTCGGCTTTTCCCAGTTAGGGGTCGCCACAGCGGAATTCCGGTCCGCTAATGATTGGCAGTTGATTTTTACATACCGGCTTGCCAGGCCTGACGCACAACCTTCAACGAAGGTACGCCCATTCATGCATGTCTCCACGCAGAAGAAGCTCTAGCTGAGAATCGAACCGGACAGCGTCTTACTGTGAGGCGACAATGCTACCGCAGCACCACCACTGCAGGTTTACAGTTCTAATAGTCTGTGGAATAGAATTCCTTTTTTTAGCAACAGAGTTGCAGTAAAGGCTATTTCCAACTGCTTTTTGAGGTTTATAGATGGTGAGAAGTTTTTTATTATTAGAATGAAGGGGTCTGGGTGATAGTAAGCATATTTGATATATATATATATATATATATATATATATATATATATATATATATACATATACATATATATCTTATTTTTGATATAACATTTTATTATTTGTAATAAATAACACCACTGCCTGTACATAGAAGATGTTTTACTTTCAGCAAGGAGATAGGAGGAAAAAATGAAGGTCATGGAGAAAGGACCCTACAAGCCTTGGGATTCATTGAATAAAGATTATAATGTGGACCATGAGTGGTTCTGGTGGGGGACTGGAGGTAATACTTACTTTAAGCTTTTTTTCCTACAGTATAGTTTCACAATAACACAATAGAAGTATCCCCTACTCCCCACATCACTTTCCTATAGCTTTTATTTTTTTTTGCACAATCACTGATGGTATTGTCTTGGAAAACATCAGCAGTCCCATTTATTGGTGACATCCTTCCTTCCTTCCTTTTGTTCTGAAAATTAAATACTAGATCACTCCCCTTTTTTCAGTTAATTACAGTGATTGATATCCCTCTTCAAGAGTGCACTGTTACATACTATCTAAACATGTCACACCTGAAATTAAAGCAACAAGATGCAGCTTGATTTAAAAACATGGAAATGAGTGTGTGTGTGTGTGTGTGTGTGTGTGTGTGTGTGTGTGTGTGTGTGTGTGTGTGTGTGTGTGTGTGTGTGTGTGTGTGTGTGTGTGTATGTGTGCGTGTTTGTCTATTTATATGTTTATGGAAGTGGATGTTTTACTGAATTGTTTCGGGTCTATATTATTTAGTTGAATGACTATTCAGCGAATACCCTTTCATCAAACACCTATTCAGCGAAGTCGTTCTTCACTGAACAGCAAATTTTAACTAGAGCAAACCAACAGGTGGTCACCATCTGGAATTTGCCCTTTTTCCCACTGTAGTGCAATCTCGGAGTTGGTATATTTAGTTAAGGGGGTATGGAGGGCATCCCCCCACATTGGGTGGTGTGGGGGGGTTAGCCCCCCCACTTTGGCATGTTTTCAATTTTTTTTTTGCGATCACTCAGTTAGCCAACTACTTATTTGCCCTACTTAAAATTTGTCATTCAGTGAAGAGCAGCTTCACGAAATAGATGTTCGACAAATGGCTATTCGCTGTATAGCCATTTGACTAAGTGACATAGACCCAATTGTTTTGTGGTTAAGGATCATAAAATAGGGAACAGTAACAAGGTGACTTAGGAAATAGCATATAAAATATGAATAAATGCAAGAGACGATAATATTTTTAAGACTAGTTAATGACAGGCATTTGTGAGACTGGGATTTGCTTGTGCCTACTTTAGTTAGATCATAGTCTCAGGGACTGAGAAAACGAATGATGACTTTTACAGTATTGTAGCTTGAATTTCTCAGCACTATAGAGAGAAAAAGTATCATCGTAAGAATGTCCATGATACTGTCTACGTCCAGTTAGATCACCTTAGAGGAAGTAATGGTCAATAAGTAATATGATGCAATTGTAACTCTTAGGGAAAATAGCTAGCTGCATGATGCACATGTAAAATGAGACATAATCATTATAGACAAAGATGTATTCTCTACAATGTTGTTTCCTGGCAGTACAATGCCCAGCTTTAAAGACATAAGCTACCACAGGGTTTCATCCCATAGTTATCATTTTTATTCCCCCATCTCTATTTGCTCACTGTGTAGTTCTGTGCAAGGAATTTTACCAGAAAGTGCCTCTGTGTCTACTGAAAAATAAGACTCGGCTCAGCTGGCCAACCCAAATAACGAAATATATAAATAAAAACAAAACTGAAGTACAAGTGATATGGTGATTGCTGGATTTAAGTCATAAAGGGGACAGACATTTCAGGATGAATAAAATGTAATGTAGAGGAAACTGATAGTGAGATGATGGCTTTGTAACAGGAAGGTTAAGTTGGAGATCGCTGCAGCAAGTGTGGAGTGCAGATGTGCACATTCAGGAATGGATGATAATAATAATAGTAGACCAAGCATATGAATATTACAGAGAAATGTGGAAGAAACTCATTATCTCTGGAAACGTCAACCTTCCAGGAATGGATTATGAAGTGCAGATATTAGTCTAATGAAATGCAAGAGAAATAGCACAGTCTCAGCAGAAATGAAAGGTGAAATCAGAGCAATACAGTAAAGGAGATGTAGCTAATGCTAAGAGACCCTGTTGACAGCAGATATAATGGTAAAGTGTGTTTTACACAGATCCACTTCAGAAACTTGAAGTTTCAAAACTTCAAACTTCAAAAGGCCAAGACCATAAGATCCAAGTTTTTAAACTTTGAACATTTTGAATGAAGATCGCTGTACAGCACGGAATGGAATATTTAAGCAATAACCAATGATGTGGTGTGGTATATTGAATATTTACCCATGGTTGGTGTGGCTTAATCATGAAGGTGAAGCCCAAGTGATTAAATAAAGCCAACCGTGGGTAAATTTCAATATACCACAACCACGGAGCCAGTCATTGCTATTATACAATGACATTATTTAAGAAAACAAATACTTACTTTTCTTAAATAATGTCTTTGTATAATGGCGCATTGCTGTTCTTCCACAGCTGGTGGTATACTGCTTCCTTGTGTTGATGTACTGCACATGGGTATGGGACTTGCGTTCCCATGCATACGCAGTACATCAATGCTTTGAAATGGAAGCAACAGAGAAAATAAAGTCTCTGTTGTTCCGTTTTCTTTTTTTTTTTAATTAAAAAAATAACTTTAGGCAGTTTAGGGGTAGCAGAGAGACAGCATGGAAGAAATACAAGGGATATCAGGTACGTATGTTTAATTTTAAATAACGTACTTGATTTCCCTAGTATTTTGTCCAAACTGCCTCTCTGGTATGCCCGGAGTCAGGATTAAAGATTTTATTTTTATTTTTTAAGAAATAAAAATAAAATTTAAACAATATACCAATGGAAAGAAGTCCGGGTGACCAGACTTTTTTCCGTTGGTATAATGTGGGATTTACAATGGGCATGCTGGTTGGGCTGGCTAATCAGCGTGCACATTTTCAAATATTAATGGGGAGTCATTGCATAATTACCATTTTCCTCACTGTAGTGCAATCTTGGAGTTGGTATATTCATTTAGCAGGAGATGAGGGGTTGCAGGGGGGGGGTTAATGTAAAAAAAATGTTTTTATTTTTTTTTATTAAGTTTTCAAAGTTTCAAAACTTCAATCTTATGGTCTCAGCCATTTGAAGTTCGAAGTTTTGAAGCTTTGAGCTTCTGAAGTAGATCCATTTTACACACCCTATAAAATGAATGAAAATGTGGCAAGAATTATTTCTTTGTCTTTTTCATCTACCTTCAACTGACCATCAGCTTGCCTCCCTGGCCACCCAATTGATTCATTGATTCACCTTCAGCCACTGGGTGTGAGGGTTGGGTTGACTGGGGAGAAGCATCATAACTCAGGCTGCACTAACTCCCCAGTGATAGTTTAGGGTTGTTTTGGGCATGGCTAGTGAGGAAAATTTCTCCATGTCCATTCTCACATGTTTCTCTGGAGTCCCACCCTCAATAAGTATGATAAGTACTCTCTTCCTCCACATTAACACATTGCCTCTTCAGCAGCCTCATCACTCCAGCCTGCTGTTTACTCCACTTGTGTTCTTTGGTACCATCAGGAAGAGAGCAGCCACACTTTCCCATAACACTCAGTTCCCCTCCTCTCCCACCCAGCAAGAGGCAGGTAGGTTCAGGCCCTTCAATCCTATCACCCCATCATGTCCTCTAGTGCCAGAGCCCCTAGTTGAACCAAGGTCATCTAGGTCATAGGCAGGGCTCATTCCCTCTGCACATCAGAGCTGATAGAAAATGCAACAAAAGTTATGCTTTTTCATAATTCAAAGGTGGACAAAGTCAGGTGGAAAGTGCAGGGAGAAGTGCTGTTACAGATTGGGTGAGAAATGCTGTTACACAATGGGGGAGAAGTGGTGTTACTCAGTGGGGAGAAGTACTGTTACTCAGTGGAGGGAGTACTGTTACACAGTGGGGGAGAAGTATTGTTACACAGTAAGGGGAAGTACTGTAACACAGTGGGGGAGAAATGCTGTTACATAGTTGGGGGTATTATTACATAGTGAGTGAGGAGTATTGTTACACAGTGGGAGGGAAGTACTGTTACACAATTGGGAGAAATACTGTTACATAGTGGGGGAGAAATACTATTACACACTGGGGGGAAATACTGTTACACAGTGGGGAAGAAGTATTTTTACATAGTGGAGGGAGTACTGTAAAACAGTGGGGGAGAAACACTGTTATACAGTGGGTAAGAAAGGGAGTATTATTACACAGTGGTGAAGAAATACTGCTACACAGTGAGGAGAAATGCTTTTACACAGTTGGGGAGATGTCCTGTTATACAGTGGGGTAGAAGTACAGTTACACAGTGGTGGAGAAGTACTGTTACACAGTGGGGGGAGTACTGTTACACAGTAAGGGGAGAAATATTGTTACACAATGGGGAGAAGTACTGTTATACTGTGGGGGAAAAGTAGTATTACACAGTGGGGGAGATGTACTGTTACACTGTGGGGCGAAATAGTGCTACACAGTGAGGGAGATGTACTGTTACACAATGGGGAAGAAGTACTGTTACACTGTGGGGGAGAAATACTATTACACAGTGGGGGAGAAGTACTGTTACACAGTGGGGAGAAATACTGTTTCACAGTAGGGGAGATGTACTGTTACACTGTGGGGTAGAAGTACTGTTACACAGTGAGGGAGAAGTACTGTTAAACTGTGGGGGAGAAATACTGCTACACAGTGTGGGAGATGTACTGTTATACAGTGAGGGAGAAGCACTATTGCACAGTGGGGGGTACTGTTACACAGTGGGGGAGATGCATTGTTACACAGTGGGGGGAAGTATTGTAACACAGTGGGGGAGAAATGCTGTTACACAGTGGGGGGAATATTGTTACACAGCGGGAGGAGTACTGTTACACAGTGGGGGAGAAGTACTGTTACGCAGTGGGAAAAAAATGCTGTTACATAGTTGGGGAGTACTGTTACATAGTGGAGGAGGAGTATTGTTACACAGTGGGAGGGAAGTACTGTTATACAGTTGGGAAAAATACTGTTACATATTGGGGGAGAAGTACTATTACACAGTGGGGAAAGTACTGTTACACAGTGGGGGAGAAGTATTGTTATATAGTGGGGGGTGTACTGTAAAACAATGGGGGAGAAATATTATTACACAGTGGTAGAGAAATACTGTTACACAGTGGGGAGAAATGCTTTTACACAGTTGGGGAGATGTCCTATTAATTAGTGGGGTGGAAGTACTGTTACACAGTGGAGGAGAAGTACTGTTACACTGTGGGTGAGAAATAGTGTTACATAGTGGGGGAGATGTATTGTTACACAGTGGGGTAGAAGTACTGTTAAACTGTGAGGGAGAAATACTATTACACAGTGGGGGAGAAGTGTTATTACACAATAGGCTGAACTAATGATGCACAGAGGTGCAAGAAGCACGGAGGGAGAAAACTACTTCTCATGCTTGAACTAGAAGGATGGGGACAGTAAAGTAAAGGACAAATTAATACAAGAGGAGGATTGGGGTACCTGTGATGAGACCAGAAAATGACAACTCAAGTCATCCAGTAAGCTATCTGTGCTCCTTAGAATTAGATGTTTAGAAATGTGCATGATGGTCAGAAGAAACTCCTCAGACATATTGGGCAACATGGGAAGGATAAGCAGAAAATTGGGCTAATGAAAAAAGGATATGTTTGACTTTCACAGCAGAAATAAAAGTATGTTTTATATCATACTTTAAATGGATGATTAAATCAGGAAGGCATCAGCACAGGAATACGGGGCTGTTATCAATGTGCATTATTGACTGATTGGAAGTGCCCAGACTTGGGAAATATTAAAAAAAAAGACAGAAGGCATCAGAGAGACACACTGCAGTGTCTAAAATATGTGCCATGTCCTAGTCAATAACTAGCAATGATGCTGGTCGATCCGCTAGTAAACCTGTCTGAATTTTCTTAGACTCTGAATCATTTCTACAAGACTAAGAACTGCAACTGCAGGTCATCTGCACAAGACATTATAATGGAAATGCCAGCCTGACAGTGTGGTAGCAGGTGACTATCTGCAGTGCTGGCAATCCAAGTTATGGAATGGTATCATGCTACCTGTACAGCTGGCCAGAGAGGACAGGATGAAAAAGTCAATAGACAAATCTTCTATCCCAGAGGAAGGATGAGAGAAAACCTGTTTGCCTTGGTGACCTCTCGTGTTGACCAAGAATCTCAAATGACATCTCAGGTTTAATACAAAGGACAGCATTGGCATCCTAATATCATTACACAAGTCAACTCTAGAGCTAGGAGAAACTACTCATCTGCCACAAGGATGATGACTCCAAGGTTCCACACTCATCACTCACCTTTGTATTCCTCCCTCCTGTGCCTAAATAGTAAGCAGAATGGAAGTCAGGGGCCCAACCACCAAAGTTCACATCTGAAGTACCTTGCAAGAAGCAATTAGTGGATTCATGGACATAAAAATGTAGAAGTTGAGGAGAATAGCCTGAGGATATGCAGAGTTGGGAGGAAGATAGGGAGGGAGTAAAAAAAAAAAGATTTTATCAAGGAAAGGGACAGAAGGCTAGTGATTTCTTAATCTCATTCTCACTTACCTCAGCCAAATTGTGTGCATGGCATGTCCACTTTTATACATGTGTTGTCTTTTAAATGGTGAGTGTTGAGCAGTCATATCACAGTTATCATCATAATGTGAAACTGCATGTTTTCCATTTCCTAACCATTTGACCGTCCTTGGACATGGATGTATACTTATTGCAAGATTCATGGAAGTGATCATTTCCATGTAATCATCAAGCCATCATGGTCCATCACAGTCATGTCTTAGGAAGCACTTATCTACAGCTTTTCTTCTCACCTGTGATTCACTGCATTGCTGAACAGTCCCACAACTTCTACAAGTGAATAAGCAGATGGTGTAGACTACTTCTATTTGTTGTCCCTCCATCACCCAGTCTGCCGACGGAACCTTAGTAAGAGGCAAGGATGTACACCTTTACCAACAACACTGTGCCAGATTACCAAGTTGAAATTAATGCAGAAAAGTGCAAGTTTACATAACTCTATAGGTGATGAGTGTGAAGATAGGTGAAGGCTTCCAGCCTAGCCAGATAGAATTTTGTAGATAATTGTCATTTCTAAATATTGATATAAGCCACAGGTTTGTTCTCTTAAATGGAAGAAAATGCTGTTAGATGTGAACTGCAAAAATGTAACAACAGTGGACTCTGCTGTAGCAAAGCTAAGTCAATTCTTTGATGTCAAAACTCGGAGCCGAGATGTCTAGATAAAGGCATTCTGTCTATTGTTTTGAGGCCAGAGTTAATGGCTAGAATTTGCATGTATAATTTATTTTATTGCTCTGGGTTCCCGACCAGCTGCAAGATCAAAAGGGCTATTAACCTCTGGTTCTGTTAACCTGAGAATCAGAAAGAAATAATGTAATTTGAAATGAATCAGTGGTACTGTATCAATTTAAGGACAGAAAGAATGAGAGCATTTGAGCATTTGTCTTGAGAACATCTAACATCACCAGCACTGCCTGTGTTCTATATGTAAGTTTATTTTAGAACTGTGTTTTCTCTTAGATATAGCTAGGAACTAGGAAGATTAGATTATTTTTTTCTGTATTGATATCAGAACTTTCCTACGGTATTATTTTAAGTATGTCTCTGTGATCTCTGAATTGTTAACTAGCATTGTGTATTAAGTATTGTCTTGCGTTTTTATTATTTATTATTAAATATGTTTAAACCTTTCAACTGTGGCTGTTTTGTGTAGAGATACTTTAAGCTCTAAAAGTACATTGCATGTATTTAGTGATACTGGCCAAGCCACTCCAATAAGCCTTGACTGTTCAGTTGCACTTGCCATTTGGATAATAATATTGCTCAGTAGTAATTGGACACCCTTTGTTAAGGGCCTTTTTAGAAGCTGATAAATATTAGTGGTTGGTGGCAAGTGGTACTACCATATAGTCTGGGTAAAAGGGGCATAGCTGGAGAACCTGTGGCAGCCTTTCCCAGGATTGTCTGTGTGGTTGTATATAACTCTTATCTCAAAGTGCGTGTGTGTGTGTGTGTGTGTGTGTGTGTGTGTGTGTGTGTGTGTGTGTGTGTGTGTGTGTGTGTGTGTGTGTGTGTGTGTGTCAGCTACTTGGGCAGGGACACAAAGAAATGGTTGGACAGAGAGGGTGCTGGAAGTTTTAGCTTGCCCACTACACTGAAATCTGGACCCTATAGTTGTGCCAGTGGGGAGTCTTATTGGGAAACTGGAGAGAAAGGGAGAGACCAGCCCCAGACTGACTGCGATCTCTGTGTGCTCTTAAGGGAAATTGTACTTTACTGTGTATGTGTTTATTATCCTTTCCTTATATGGATGCCCTTCACTGGTGTTAGTGGTGAGGATTGAGACTCCTTTATTGCTGGGCCAGTGCACAGGAGTCACAATGGGTATGGAAAATATACATGCAAGAAACAGTGGTGAAGGATGGACAGATGCAGGAAAAAACTGTGGAGTAATGACAACCCATCCTCTCGATCTTGCATTGACACTGAAGAAAGCCAACAGGCTACTTGGGGTACATTGCAAGAAGACTGCAATCAAGTAAGGTTAAAATCATTCATAGATTCATAGGTTCATAGGTAGCTACTAGGCTATTGGCCAAAGGGCCTATGTAAGCCTAGCCAACAAGGTTCCCTGGCTTATCCCACCCAAGAAAGTTATTTTCCTGTGCCACTGTCGAGCATAGACACAGAAGTGATCCCCGGGCTGTATTTCCTATTTCCCATCCACTCATCAAGATTTTTCTTGAAGAGTGCTAATGAAGAACTTTGCTTGACATAGACAGTTAGCCTGTTCCAGAGTATGGGAAGTCTCTGGGATAGGAATCTATCCCTCCAGCATGTCCTGTTTACTGTGGTGACAAGGTTTAGGTCCCTAGAGTGTGTAGCTCGGAGGGATTGGGATTTCTTTAGGTATAGCATGTCCAACAGCTCTGGGTTTGACACAGCTTTATATGTATTATGATTGGTGAATGCACTGGTCAGATTGCATCTAGAGTTCTGTGCTTTATTTATTTTTCTGGTCTGCTGCCCTTTCACCAGTTACATCTGAGTGTTCTACAAGTACTCCAGTCTCAAACACCTGAAGACTACTGTCTCAAAGTCAGGAACTCACGTATCTTGTAAGTTACAAAGAATGCCACTCACCTTGTGCTGAAACTCAAATATGATTTCAGACAAGCAGCTGCCACAGCTTACCCAAACATATTATATGAGTTTGAGCGAGGTAAGTGCAGCAGTTGTGGAGAGGGAGTGGGAGGAGGTGGGACCGCAGATTAAAGCAATTGTCAGGAAGGCTTTTTAAGGTTATGAAGTGAGAAAAGAGTTTTAGGATTGGATAGTGAGAAGGGACTCTCAGGGTTAGGGACTGAAAAAGGAGTCATGGTTGGGGAGATGAAGGGGATTTTAGGTTTAGGGAGAGGGAACGAAGTTTTAGGGTTAGGAAGAAAGAAGTGTGTTTTAGGGTTAGAGTTAGGGTACTGGTATGGTTATACAGTTTTGTAGGCTAGAGTGTTCAGATGGATAAGAAGCTATGGGAGATCAATTTAATGGGAGTTATGGCACTTGTCTTTTCAAGCAAGTGACAGTGAACAGGTGTGTCATGAGCAAATAGCACACAAGCACTTGTAATACAACCATTATATCCACCCAGCTGTCCAGTCACCACATACTTATTTCCTCTTTTCCCCTCTCCTAGGGATGGTGAAATGCTACCATATCTCTAGTACAAGTTGGCCTTCCCTCATCAAGGAGAGGTGGCCTTTCAGCAACTCCTGAATGAGTTTGCCAGCCCCCATTGGAAGGGTGAGAATCAGAAGACATGCATCCTTTATGCATCTGAGGACAGGATTCTTCTAATATATAGAAGTAGAGGGGTCCCTAATTAGGATGAAGTGTTGTTATCACTGTGAGCATCACCACTCATGATATTGACTTGCTCAAGCTCCCAGTTAGTCACTAGAAAGTGCCCAGCTGTAAACAGAAACCCATAAGCCTCCCTCATGTCCTAACTGTTAATCAATCTTGCAGCTTTGGATCATAGTCAGAACTGTGTCCCTCTGTGATACAGCTGGGACTTCCAAGTCCTATCATGATCAATGTACAGCTTATGATGTGGAGAAATGCATTCACTGCTTTATGCAGAAACAGTCTGACAAAATGTTTTTTTGCACATAAACAAGGAGATATGAGTGAGCAAAGCATAGAAAGGATGCATACAGATTTCAAGGGAGAAATGGGAGGATGAAGTACATAATGAAGGACATAATACAAAGAAGGAGTAATGGATGGCTGTTGGATGGGTAACGGTTCATGACAGACTCATGTATGTATGATTTCAGAAAGTACCTGGAGCCTAGAATACATTACTGTTGTGGTGGGAAAGAGTTATCTAAAATAGAACATTGATGGGTAGGTCAGAAGGAAGATAGCACAAGGCAGGAGGAATGCCAGAATCGGCTATACGGACGTAAACTGCATACTTTTTTGTCAAAACATTTTATTTCAAACATGGAATGAGTCAAACCTTTGGGAAAAAAGAATAATACAACAAGAATACAGAAAAAGCATCAGTACATGTAAATAAATATGTAGATCCACTGAATCATCATACAAAATCATCTATGTATTGTCACGCAGACAGATAATTTCTGACATAGCTATTCAAAAACATGTAAACATAATCCCACGTACGCCTATGTGTTTTTGTATGAAAAATATTTCATACTCGGATATAGTTATGTCTCTCTTCTTTTGATCCTAGATTTTTCCCCTGAAGAGGCTGTGTCTCTGTTAAAACCTGCCACTTTCTTTTCTCCTCAGATGCCTTCCAAAATAATTTGTATGTATTAATTACAACAATAAACATTTTTTATTCTAGCAGATCTCATAGACTTTTGCCTTGTTCATATGTAATGAAACAGGAGGATTCAATAAAGCTTATACGATAATTTTGACCATGTGCGCATTGTGGCGAGATGCGTGCACAGCTGTGAAAAATTTTAGATTCAGTAAACTCTGCATAGGGGCATGCAGTCATGCACAAACATGGAAACTTGCATGGCATGCAAATAACAGCATAAGTAGCTGAACTTTATGCTAATAAAGCAAATCAACACAGTGGAGCAATTCAACAACCTCTAAAGCAATGGTGTAGACTACATGTTTGTGTTGACTGTGTATTCCAAAACTTTCCAAACATAGCCACGGCAGAGAGTCTACACAGAAACAAGAGCAAGTAAAAGCTCTTATATTTGTACAGAACTGCCCCTAACATGTAACCCCACATGTATTCTGATCTAATTACACAAGGTGGATGCTAGAAAATCAGTGTAACTATCATAATAATTCTTTTTTAAGTGCCATGACATAAATGCAGATTCGCTCCCCCACCCCCAAATGAAGACTATAAATAATGCAGGCTGCTAAAATGTGTAAACCTCCATGAAACAGCATATTATACCGTAATGTAAGCATATGCAGAATGTAGATGAAGGATGACCATATTCCTCTGTTACAACACTGGGCTCCCATGCAGTTTCCCTACCTACATAGTTACTAACCAATTAGATTCTGGGCTGTCAGCACTGTGAAGATGAAAATGTCAGAACTCATTAGAATTGTGGAATCTCAAAAAACAGTAACCATGTAGGTATGTTCACTTTGTGTAGGCTTTTCCACAGTGTTCGTGTTGAATGCATGGCCACAGTAAATGCTGACATCACTGACATCAAGGGGGTGTGTCAGGTTATACTTGCAGAGGTGAACATGTAGGCCTATGAAGAGCAAAAGTACCTTTAAGCAGTGCAAAATTCCCATGTTCTGTGTCATCCTCATTATTTGGTTGTTAAAATGTGTGATCTCTGTCTGGTTTATTTATTTTTTTTACTTTGCCATTGTTTGCATGATGTGGCACTTAGCACAACCATGAGAAAAAGAGGAGTGAATGGCAGGTTTCTCTGGGTTGTTATGTAACTATTCCTGTGGCAACACATGTATGTGTTAGGTCTGGAATACAAATGGTACTGTCATCAGCTACAGGGTGTGCAACCTTTTCTTCACTTTTTATGGTCCATGCTTGCATAATATCATGAGAACAGAGGAAACAAATATAATTTTTGCCTATACTTACCTTATTTGTGCGAAGGTGTGCAGAGGTGTGCGGAGGTGCACATAATGCACTAATGAGCAAGCAACAGGTGTGTTTAATAGATGCTAGTTATAGTATAAGCAGGAGAACTGCATGCTAATCAACCAATCCAACATGGTGAAGCTATTCAACATTGTATAAAATATCCATGTATCCTCCATCCTGGTTTTTCCTTTATCCTTCAATGCCAGTGGAGTAGAAACAAGGAAATGTTAACTGACACAATGATAGGGGCTGCTGCAGCTATTCTACATCTGTATGTGCTAGGAGCTGGAGTCATTGCTGCTGGTGCTAGTGACAATAGGTCTAGGCCAAGAAGGAGAAGAGAGTCAGGCCCAGAGTACCTTTACAGGTGCTATATGCTATACAGGTGCTATATGATCCTCCACCAATTTCTGGATGTTATGCTCATACATGCCAGTGAGCACATATTTTTCCCCCGTACTTCTTAAGACAGGGCCAGTAATATGGAACTGTTTTATCATGTAGCACACTATCCTGAAGTACTGGGTGCCATATATTTAATTCATGTACACATTAAGGCACCACCCGGTGAGCAGGATAGAATCTACATTAACCACAAGGGATTCCATTCCATCAACTGCCAAGTCATGTGTAATGCCCAGGGAATTATCTTGAATGTGTGTGCTGGCAACCCTGCCAGTTATCATGACTCCTATATCTGGCACACATCACAGTTGTATCAGATGTTTGTTAGGGGGGACATCCCATAGGGTCATTTACTGGTGGATGCTGGCTATGCCCTGGAACCATGGCTGATGACACCCATCAAAAATGCACACTCACTTATGGAAGAATGATATAATGGCACGCGCTGAAGCTAGAAACATCATAAACCATGTGTTTGGGCTTCTGAAGTCACAGTTGCAGTGCCTAGATATATCCGGTGAAGCCCTGCAGTATAATTTACGCACATGAACACACATATTTACAGTATGTGCTATGCTCCACAATCTGATCCTATGAAAACAGCTACAGCAGGATCAGAAAGGGGAAGGGACACACATTCCCCCACTAACTCCTAGGTCAACACAGCCACAGTCAGAGGAAGACTCAGAGGAGGAACTCCCAGCAGCTGTCCCTGAAGGTAGATGTAAGTGTGCTCAGTATGTCCTTGCTTTGGCTAAGAGACAATGCATAGCACATCCACTGACTACCTTGGGACCTAACACCTTTTTCCTAGTCACATACATATAGTAAAATTGATGCCAGGCAACTGAAACAACCTTTACCTCCCCATGTATTGGCTGTGCACTGCTTGCATCAGACAGCATCAGCCCTGAACTAAAGGTGTGTCAACTGCTGCATTTGCAAAGTAAGTCCTGAACCTAGAGCGTATTCTTTAATAATATTATGGCATTTCCTTGTATTTCCTAACTTGGTACAGTAAGCAAGTAAATACAATTGGATTTTTACAGAAAGTACCTTAACATGTGACACCACACACTTATTTTACTTATATTTGTCCATTAGTAATTAGTAGACCACAAGCATGAAAGATTCACACAGTCATACCTCTGCAGAATTTTGATGTTCCCTGCATGGCCTCAGTTTAGTACCATACCTTTGTACTGGTAAATCATTAAAGACAGAAGTTAGAAAGTGATGATACACACTGCAGATTGCGACTTCAGACTTGTTTGTGTCATAAAAGTAATAGAGCTTTGTTCCCCCCAAAAGAGCAGTGTACCCTTGTTCCTGCCATAACAGTAATGCAGCTATGCTACACCCAAAAGGACAGTATATGCATGTTTGTGCCATCCAACCTGGAATGCATATTATATTATTCCCAGTTAATATCCTCTCACATATTAATATGTAAGCATAATTATAACAAGTTGTGTGATCACTAACTGTTCTGTGTCCAAATATAGTAAAGGGAATTACATGTACAAATCACAGCTGATGGTTTGATAGCAGTGTACATTCTGATGCAGTTGGTTGTGTGAAGAATGACTTAATTTCTTTAATGCAAAGCTGTTTGTATGGCAATGAGGACTAAGGCATTTCCCAGTCTTCTGAAGCTGTATTGGTGTGAGAGTTCAAATCCTGACATATGTAGAAACTTGTGATGTGTACTATCAAGTTTTACTGTGGTTTTGCAGATTTTGCATATGTGTTCTTCAGTTTTAGCATGCTTTCCTCTTTGCCTTCTTTTAATTCCACTTTTGCATAATGCGCCATGCCCCAAAAATGGTTTGGCTAAGCTTATTTGTTTGCTTGATGTGCAACTCTATGGAAACAGGGAAAAACAGATTGCCTAGATAGGAGACACCCAAAAATAGAAAATGGATAGATTCAATTAATGCTCTTAACCATCGCAAAAAGCATGCCTGGAGTACAGATGGGACCGGGGTATAGTAGCAAACAGTGGCAATGCAGCTCGAGTTTATGCACTGCTTTCCTGTGGGCAAACATCTCACATGCATGTGCACTTTGTTAACCATCATGCAAATCCAATGCTCATTGCTCTATGGAATTGTACATATATTTTATTATTGATGTTTATCGTCTTCTTTTGTATGACATAAAACTGCATGTGGAAACATTGCAGACTAAGGGCACAATATAGCTATATGTCATATATTTACAATGCATCCATTTGTTCCTCCCCAAACTACCCCAAACAAGCACTACAACTCTGGGGTCTTATTACTTTTTCCACATGTATATCAACCACAATACAAAGTGTTATCCATAATGTTGTGTGCTCACTAACTCACGGACAGGGTCACTTGGTGGTGCTCACAGCCTTGATCTGCAAAACTCAAACTGCCAAGTATGCTCAATAAGGGTACTTGTCTTGTTACCCAGTTAGGCTTCCAAACAGCCTTACTGCTATTAGGCTACTAGCCTGAGATGACACTATGAAACAATGTACCTATGCAGGCCTCCCAACCTCTTGTCTCCCACATGGCCTGTCAATGTCATCTACTATAACTTCACCTGCAGTCCTGAAAAAATCAGACTTGTGCCATGGTGCATGCCTAAGTACTGTGCTCTGTAGTCTATGTTCTTAGATAGGTAGAGGTTCTATTCACACTGCAGTCAAATGGTGTGTGTGTGTGTGTGTGTGTGTGTGTGTGTGTGTGTGTGTGTGTGTGTGTGTGTGTGTGTGTGAGAGAGCTGTTGCTGGACTTTACAGCGAGCCTTTTATGGCAGCCTGTGAGACAGTGTTATGTTGTCCTCAACAGACACTGCTGATGTCATCATCTATAAAGTGTTGTCTGACACATTCCAAGTTGGTCTTGAGCTGTGGCACTTATGCTAAGTACTGTGTTCTGTAGTGTGTGTACTTAGGTAATGGCTCTGTTCTCCCTGCAGTTAAATGGGAGGGTTGGTGTGTGTGTGTGTGTGTGTGTGTGTGTGTGTGTGTGTGTGTGTGTGTGTGTGTGTGTGTGTGTGTGTGTGTGTGTGTGTGTGTGTGTGTGTGATCTGTTGTTGGGTTTTACAGTGATCCTTTTATACCTGCCTGTGGGACACTGTTATCTTGCTCTGGACAGACATATGTCTGTCATTGCTAGGTTATACAGTAAGCAAAAGAAGCAGCTGTCTAAAAATAAAAATGTGAGTACCCAGAACTGGAAGACCACCCCCTCAGCCCAAACAAGCAAATAAGATAACTTGTATAATCTCTTGTCCCAACCCTTATTTATTCTTTTTTTGTTGTTGTTGTTGTTTTTTCTTCCCCCCACAGCACAGCAGGGTAGGCCTGGCCTACTTGATCCACCTGCCCCCACTCCACTGGCTATGGTACCAAGGCCCAGCATATCTGAGCTGCAACCTGGTAGCACCATTTGTGCTGCCCCTGTATTACCAGGCCCTTCAGGTACTTCTGCTGTTGAGGACAGGCCTGTGGTTCCCTCCAGCAGCAGTGGCAGATGGAATGATTTTATCACCCAAGCAGAACTGCCGGGGATGGTCTGTAAGATTGTGTGCTGTACTGTGGGAACACACCTATGTGGGATAGAGATACTGCTCTCCTTTATTGTACTGAATAGCACAAAGAGATGCAGACATCAGACACTAAGGCCATCAGTGCAGTGAGTTGACAGTGATAACTGTCACCCAGTTTGAAGTACATGGGTTTGCGAGGTCCATACCCTTACCCCAACCATGATGTTTACCCACCTCTTTTGTTCTTCACCATCCCTGTGTCTTGTTTGTATGTTCTGTCAGCAAGTACTTCCTCACCTTGCCAACTTACCTGCCTCAGGCATGCCTATGTCCCTTCACCAACATTCCACTCTCTCTCTCTCAAGAAAATGTCCCATACATAGCTCAACATGTCCCAAATATGTCTACTTCACACACTTGATTCAGTCCAATTGGCTATACAACATGATTACATTTTTGTCACCTCTGTCTCTGGAGGTGACAGTCCAAACTCATCTAATCTTCTATACATATGACCTGTTTTTCAGGGCATATTCTCAATATACGTCATATATTCACAATACATACATGTGTTTCCCACCCTCCCCCCAAGCAATACAACCCTGGGAGCTCAGTATTTTTCCACACATATATCAGCCACACTACAAAGTGTAATATATAATGTGTACTTCCTCATGGACAGGGCCAGTCAGTGGTGTTGACAACCTTGCTCTGCTAAACTCAAACATCCAACTATGCTTAATAAGGTTTCTTGTGTTTTTACACAGCTAGGCTTCTACACACCTAGGACACACACTACACTTAGGCTAATAGCCTAATATGAATCTATGAGCCTATGCAGGCTTCATAGTCTGTTGTCCCCCACATGGCCTGTTGATGTCATCTACTGCAAGTTCACCTGCAGCCATGTAAAAGATAGACTTGTACCATGGGGCATGCATAAAGTACTGAGGTCTCTAGTCTGTTTACTTAGATGGGTAGGGGTTCTGTTCCAACTGCAGTCAACTGTGTGTGTGTGTGTGTGTCTCTACTCAGCAGAGTAGGTCTGCCATCCTACAGTTACTTGTCACAGGCTTACTAGTCTTTTCATACTTACAGATGCCTACACATCCATTTCATGCAGCTCACCCAACCTTGTGTCTTCCACATATAATACCAAACAGTATAGATTCAGCAAGCCTGAATTAAGCCTATGCTATAAAATGCAGAAGTACTAGAAATCCAAAGTGCATAAAATATCAATCATAACAGAAGAACAGTTTAAATAAAGCAGCACTTCAATATAATACTCAAACAAGAGTGTAGACAACAAATATTCATAGTGTTAAATAAGTGGTCTAGAACACAAGTGCTTAAACCAGAACTAAGACACTTTCAGAATAACAGACACAACAAGCCTTCAACCAGCAATTCCCAGCTTAGAACAGTATAGAGTATCCTTCCTGCCACAAGAGTCTACACAATAAACCTTCCTAATTTGAAATAACTGGTTTGGAGGCCAAGTGCTTAAACAATAACCAAGAGACTTAGAACAACAGCCACAATAAGCATTCAACCAGCAATTCCAAGCTCAGCATGGCAGAGGATACCTTCTCCTCTCACCAGAGTGTACACTGCAAACATCTTAATATAAGACAACTGGTCTGAAGCCCAAGTGCTTAAACCAAAGTTAATAGGCTTAGAATAACAGTTACAATGTACCATGATACCAGACAGATGGCAGTGGCATGTCTTTAATCTACCCACATACATCATGTCATGGTTATTAGGCCCTGTGTTATCTTGATGAGAAAGCCCTGTGGTCTGTCCAGGTGCTGTTTGTGCCTGGTGAGGTTCCTGCAAAAAAGAGCATTATACTGTATTACTGTTCTGTTGAGTTTGACTACAGTGCTGTTATATGATCCTGAGATCTGAATGTGATGGCGTGTCTTATGATGTACACCATACATATGTATGGAAAACATTAAAGAGAAAGGTTATAAAGTAATGACACACATTGCAGTTCCTGATTTCATAACCCATACAAGAGAATACACTGGAACGTATTGTCATGATGATGCTATCTGCTGTATCATTTGGCAAGGCAAATATAACTGACAGGTACAGTTATTAGTTCAACAACACAAATGCAGGTATACTAGGCACTAATAAAGCTAAGCACCCTGTGCATCAAACACAAAGCTTTTGTATCCCTGAATCCAAAAGAGAGAAAACAGGAATATGGTAGAGTTTTCATTTGCACAGGGTGCTGGGGGGGGGGGCAGGAGACCTAGGCTGACACAAAAGGTTGGTGAGTGCGTGCGAGAGAGAAAGGGAAGCAGGCAGGCTGTGTGTGTGTCTGTAGGGGTCCTCCATGTGAAAGTTGTGTGTGAGAGTCTGTATGAAAACAGTCAAGCTCAGTGCTAGGTCTATGTCTTTGCATGGTGAACAGCTGCGAGCCATGCATGTTAGAGGTGGCAGTTGATCATTGTCTCCCCCAAGCATGGAAACTGGCTCTGCCAGGAGTTGCAATGGCACCTCCATGCCCAAGGTCAGATGGAGTGCTACTACCTGAGCATGGCCAATGTCTGCTGGACATTCTCCCTTCATGGGAATGCTCAGGACCACAACCCCATGGCCTGCCATGTCTGGGTGTGGACAGCACACACCCAGATGGACCAGCAGAAGTACTGCCACTATGAAAGCATAATTTGGAATGGCCACATTGGCTATCAGCAGATGTTGTGGCTGACCAATGCACACAAGGACACCGTTTCCCTCCCTGCAGAAGTTTCATCACAGACATTGCCCATTCCATGACAGACACCCCTCATTCCAATGTGTAATTCATCTGATCCAGGGAATTGGTGACAAGGTGAAGGCAGTCCCTCATGTCAGATCATGCCACATTTACAGCCATGCGCATTTGTGTGGTGTACCTTTCTGAACATGCCTGTGCCTCCATGATGGCCCTAAACATACATTGAGTCACACAGGAATAGACACCTGCAGCAGGTGGAGGAGGGACAGCAGCCCCCCTCTGAACACTCCTATCAACCCTCCTGCATGGCACCTCACCAACACTTTGGCTACAGCCGTACTCAACAGGCACTGAAGCCATAGTAGCCACACTTCCCTGTTCAAAGTCATTACCCTCCACCTGCCCTATATCTGTGGGCTCAGTGGACTGGGTAGGCATAGTCTACTGGCTGTGTCCAGGGAAAATGAAGGTGGTGGCTGGATGTCAATCTCTGTGTCAGATTCAACTTCTGCACCCCCCGACTGTGCCTCCATTTTGCCACTATCATCATCAATGTCTGATGAGACAGTGACATCAGGTGGCATAGGGCCCACACTCCCAATGTCATGATCACCTGTGATAAAAAGGGAGAAACACAGGCATACATTAATACCTGCACTTATATGGTACAATATATGCCAAACAACTAAGACTGCTACCACTATTACAGACAGTAAAGCAATACACACAACAGGCCTAAAATGACACAATAGATTTCTAGAAATTAATCTGTAGTACTGAAATAACTTGATTTGGCTTACCACTTGCAGAAGGCCTATGTTGCTGGATTCTTGACGGTCCTGAATTAAGTCAAGCAAGAGTTAAGGCCAACATCATCACATTTAATAGTAAGAAAGGTACTACATGTACTCCTCTCAAGATCATGTCTGAAAACTCCACACTGAGTTTATCACTGTACTAATATTCACCCCCCAAAAAAAAACACGTGAGAGAGGAGTAACTTTTATTTCAATAATTTTACTATACAATGATATGGAACTGGTCATATAACAAAGCCTCTCTGGAAGCTCTTCTTGGGACTGAGAAGGAGGTGTACCCACATCAATTACAAATTGTGAGCCACTCTGCTGTGAATTTTCCTGTGTCAGAAGATTTGCCAGAAATTCCTCATTGGGGGTGAGAGGTGGTTTTGCTGCAGGCATAACCCTAGTTACCTTCTGCTCTTGGGCAACAGCAGCTGCACACCTCCTTGCAGATGTGAGCATGTCAGTGGCCCTGTGGCACACCTGCTGATAAGTATGGCCATGGCTGTCCATGGCATTTATGCTAGCAATGATTTGCTGCCATATCCTCAGCCTCTCTGGCATACTGGGGCAAACCCTTACAAGAAGAAAAGTACCATGTTGACATAGAGTGTCCATTATTATTGTGTTTCTGCCTCACTGAAGGTGGGGGGGGGGTCTGTGCCTCAATGACATTTTCAGTCCTAAAAACAACAAAATGATAATACACATAACTATCACATAACTACAAAGTAACTGTTAACAGATAAAATAGTTAAGGTAGGCAATCAGTAGTACCCACTGGAAAAACATAACACATATGACATATGTGCTTCACTAAAAATAGGCAAGATGCAAAATAAGGAGAGTAGCAAAGGCAGCATATGTGACATAGCAGTAACTTAACTGTACCACCCCCCCAAAAGAACAGTCCATTCTAGTTTGTGACATAACAGTAACTTATTTTTGTTTCCCTCATCCACTAAAGAACAGGCACATGAACCATTCTGCTAATAAAACACATATGAAATGTTAAACGTGCATTCAGAGGACCTGCCCCTGAAACATTTGTACATATGTATCACACAACTTACTAGTTTCATGTATTGTCAGTCATTTGTACCTCTGAAATAGCTTGACAAAGATGGCCATGCCATCAGTACACGTCTAACTAATGCATAGAGATAACAATGTAAATGCTTTGCTTCACATTATTCATTTATATATTCCAATATATGCATTATGTAGGTAGAAAAATAACAGCATAGCTGCTGGAATTCAATACTCCTCTGTAAAGATAGCTTGAGAAATATTTTGCTTTGCTGAATATGTAACAAGTATCTTCACCATCAGTTTGGCTAGCTACACATTTTACATTTTTATATTGGAGTAGATTATTAATAGACTGCATCTGTATAGTCTGTTTTTCAGAGATGCTAATTACAGCATAAGCAGTTGAATTGCATGCTAATCAACCAATCTGGTGGAGCTATTCAAGACATTATAAAACAACCATTTAGACTCCATGCTGGTTTTTACTGTGGATTTCAAAAGTAGTGGAGTACAGACACACAGTCTACACAGTCAGAATGTTAGGACCTGCTGCTGCTGTTTAACTCCATTTGTATCTGTTACAGGCTGCAATCAATGCTGCTGCTGCTGCCAGTAGGCCTAAGCCGAGAAAGAGAAGAGTTTTTGTACCACATTTAACTTATCACAACATACATGAAATGGGCATTGTAGAGTGCTACAGAATGGACAGGGACACAATACAGAAACCCTGTGATCTCTGTCGGCCTCAGTTCAGAGCCACAGCCTTTATCTCCTCATGTATTGACTGTGTGCTGCTTGCATTAGTCAACCCTGAACTAACACTGTGTCAACTGCTGCATTTACAAGGTAACTCCTGAACATGTACTGTATTGCATAATAAAGTTATGACATGTCCTTGTATGTCATCAGTTGGTACAGTAAGCAACTACAAGGTGGAAGATTTGTACAGAAATTAATGTCACATGTGACAACAGTTATTTGACTTGTATGTGTCTATTAGCAAGTAGAAGGCCTCAGTCCCTCAAAGATTCACACATTGATACCTCCCCAAAATAATGATAATCACTGCATGCCCTCAGTTTAGCAACATATGTTTGAAAATGGAAATCTTAAGAGAGAAGTTTGAAAGTAATGTGACACATAGTTTCCGGCTTCACCACCCTCATAAGATCAAATCAGCAGGATGCAAAACAAGGAGAGTAAAAATAGCAACATAGCATTTTTAGTGCCATAACAGTGGCTCAACCTGGCTCCACACCCCCTTGAAAGAACATTATACCTTTCATGTTCCATGACAGGAACCTACCTTTGCTCCTCACCCCCAAAACAGCAGTTTATGCATATCTGTGACATCCAACCTTCTATTAATTTGATGGAAGCTGCATATCATATTGTCCCTAGTGAATATCATCACGCATTTTAAGGTAGATGATAGAGAGTGGCTTACACACTACATGTCTTTGCTTACTGGTCAGATAACTGATGAATGACCAAGAAACACAGAAAGGTAGGACACAGCTATATATTTGCAAGGAATAATCATAGCAGGTTGTGTGATCAGTTAGTGCACTACATCCAAATGTATTACATTAAATATAGTTACAAATAACAGGTCATGCCTTCATATCAGTGCATATTCATTTGCACCTAGTTGTGTGAGGAATTACATCATGTATTTGCTGCAAAGGTGTTTGTGGGGAAAAGATGTATAAGTGCCCCTCCTGTTTTGTGACAGTGCATTACAGTGAGAGTTGGGATCCAGACCTATGTAGTCATATCTCATGTGTACTAACATTTTCTACTCTATATGTCATAGACTGATGTTCCACATTTTACCTAATTCTGCATGCTTTGGGGCCCACTGTTTGTGCGGTGCACCGTGTAGCACAAATGGTTTTGGTTATGACATTTTGTTTGTGCGTAGAGTGACACTGCACAAACTGCATGAATGGGCAACCCAGGTAGCATACAGGACCCAGACCACCAGAAACATACACTCAATATAATCATTAATACTACTGGCCATCAAACAAACACATTTCTAAGCAGCTTGCACTCTCACACAATGTATTTGCATGATGGTAAGTGATGCTCAACACTTTCAAATGTTGCAGATCCAGAAAGTGTGCACTCCCAGTAAGTGCAATACCTGCAATTGGTAGGAAAGCATCATTATACATTAGTCTTGATCTGTGATAGGCATGTCTGGAATTCCTCTCGAGTTTTTGAGATTCCATGCTCAAAGATGAGGTATCCAGGAGTCCAAAGTGTTTGTTGGACTCCTAGTGAATAAGCATGGGCCCAGGCATTTGCAGAGGGACTATCGTGGCTCAGATTACAAGGCAGAGGCATGTAACAGTCTGTCCTGAGCTCTGACCAGTGCTATCAGTATCCCTTGCACTGGTGAACAATGTAGAAACTTCTAAAGAGACCTCAGGATGATGAAGAGGGCTATCCTTAATGTTGGATCGGGGAATGTAGGACTTTGAGCACCTGATAGATGTGTTAAGTATCACTTACAGAGACCATTTGTCAGAGGTAAAAGCTGGATATAGTCAGGATTGGTATGCTTAATGCTATTCTGTTGTGTTCTGTTTTTTCAGCACCCCTTACAGACTGGGCAATGAATGTGTGAACCCATGCCACTAGACTAGCATGGATGAGAGATGCATGTGATATATAAGCATCCCAGCAATGGGGTTATTTTAGCATTAGAAGTTTTGATGCATTTATTTGTTACTTATACAGTTGTATCAAATTGAGCACTCATTTCTTAACTGTAATAGGGAAGTATGCATGCATTACTCTGGAAGGAAAAAAAAAGTTCATTATTGCAAAGTGGTCATAGGTCGTGCCTTCAAAATCCACATTTCCCAAATATATAGTACTGTTAAGGTTTCATCAGTATTGCAATATAACATCAGAGCTGCAAAGCAGTGTTGCCACTGGCTTGCTGTAAACTGTAATCAGTATATTTGGACCATACATATGTGCAATGTATGCACACATCAAGGATTGCTTACTGCAATCTGTAGTATCTTCTGCATTTGATAGGACTTGTAGGACTTGGGTAGTCTTAGCAGTAAACATAGGTATTTTTAGTTGTAGTGTTAAAAGTAAAGATAACAAAACAGAGTAAAATAATTGTTTCAATACTTTGTATGTCACATTTGAAGTTACTAATGTTCTCTCTGTTTTCCTCTCACCTCAAATCTTTGCTCTCTTTTTTGTGTGTTTATTATTTTCTTTTTTTTGTGTATTTATTTTTTATTTCACAGCACAGCAGGGTAGGACTGTCCCATGGGATCCACCTGCACCCATTCCACTGGATACAGCACCGCTGCTCAGCATGTCAGGTGAAGTACCTGGTAGCAACCCCTCTACTGCCCCTGCACTACCCAGCCCCTCAAGTAGTTCTTCTGTGGAGGATAGGCCTGTAGCTCCCTCCCAGAGCAGTGGCAGAGGAGGTGAGTTTATCACCCTTGACGAGCTGCCAGGGATGGTACATAGAACCATGTGCCACACTGCTGGCACATACCTATAGAGCTGTAGGCACTGCTCTCCATCATTGTATTAAAGAACACAAGGAGATACAGACATCAGACACTGCAGCCATTGGTGCAATGAGGTGACAGGGATGACAGTCCCCTGGGTGAGGACTCAATTCTCACTGTCACCCAACTTGACATCCATGGGTTTGCAATGCCCTGACCCTGACCCCAACCATGGTGTTCACCCACCTCATAAGTCCTTCACATTCCCTGTCTCCTGTCTTGTCTGTCTGCAATTGCTTCCTCACCTGCCCAACTTACTATACCTGGACATTCCTACAGCCCTTTCCCAACATTCCTCTCCCTCTCAAAAAAATGGGTACCTGTCCCACAAAAAATCTTCCCATACATAGCTCTCCAGTTTGCATGTGTCTTCATGACACACGATTCTGTCCAATCCTCTATACTACAGATTGTGTTGTGTCATCCCTCTCTCTTGAAGTGACAGTCCAAATTCAGTAACATTTGTGCATATATGTTCATGTTTTATTCTGGAAGAAATGGATAGCTGTACTTCTTTTCTACATCCTTCAAGCACATTCCTGCCCTACTTTCACTTTGTGAATTACCCTGGTTGCTCCCCATTTCACACATTTCCTGTCTTCCCCATTTCTTTTCTTTAAAGCATAATTGTGTGATGGTGCACATTTCACAATGGCACGTGGCTATGGCAAAAACAGTTCTTAGTATTATATAGTTGGATTGGAAACCACTACCATCTAAGCCATATTTTAGATACTCCATACCAATTATCATACTTCAAAATTTGGATTTACATATAAAATTATTTTACACTGTCAACATGCTCCTGGATTTGAACCAAGTACTAAATGAACAAAGAAACAAATACATGTAGCACTTCATTAACAGGTGGTGCTACAGACTCAGTTGATTAGCAGGTATATTGTAGAACTGTATAGAAAATGGCTGACTTAACTGCTGTTGCATACACCTGCTAGTTATCTGAATTTCTACTCAGCTATAGGTAATACATTAAAGTATTTTGGTTGAAGCATTGCTTATCAATGCTGCATAAAGCACAGCATAGCACAATATCATGCACTACTGCTGCACAATACTAAATGAGTATCATGCAATAATGCTTTATAATACATTAAATGTGATTGCAAAATGCTGCTTCATAGAAATTTAATGAAAAAGATATGACATTAGTGATATGGGGAGTGAGCAAGGGGAATTACAAAGAGAAATATTTCCTAAACTGTGTAACTTAGTATTAAATGTGTTAAATACATTTGTTAGACAATTGTCTCTATGGCAGCAGGTGTTAATACATTGCTGTTGGAGACAGATGGTACTGAGTTCGAATATGGTTGGAAGTAATAATTTTACATGTGTGTATGCTACTTTAAATATATCTACTTATATTGATGCCTTTTACCATTGCTTCACATTGGTGTGCATGCACCATTGCTCAATAATTCTTTAAAGAAAATAAATGGGGACGATAGGAAAGAGGTGAAATGGGGATCAAGCAGATGAATAGACAAAGTGAATACAAAGCAGGAATATACAGGAAGAATGCAGGAAAGAACCATAGCTATCCATTTCTTCCAGAATAAAACATATAAATTTTGCTGAATTTAGACTGTCATCTCCAGGGAGAGGAGTGAAAAAACCAGAACAGAAAACCATTATGAATAACAGTCATGACTATATATCTTTTAACTCTTACAATTACTCACTGAAATTGATACTTACACATCTGTGGGGTGCCTCTGTCTGACATTCCCCAATCCAAAGGTTGAGGGTATCCCGCTTCCTCCTCCAGAGGTCATCAACATTATGTCTGCATTGCTCACTTGTGCAGGGGATACTGTCACACTGGTTAAGGCCCTGGCAACATTATTCCAGGCTTCAGATTTATATTCTGAGTCTGGATAGTCCCAATGCATTAACCTGGGCCCATGCTCTTTAACTAGGTGTCCAACAAAAATCTTGGACTCCTGGACATCCCAACACTGCATCCAAAAGGGCACACCCTCTCCAGAAACTCCAGACATACCTGCCATAGTTGAAGCTCAATGTACAATGAGCATTTCCCACCAACTGCATTTTATATACTGCTGTTTCCTGCCTATTGCATGTCTCATTGTTGCACTGTTGCACATTGTTTACCATCACGCAAACACAGTAGGCAAGGGTGCACACTGCCAGGCACATTATTTGCTCAATGTTAAGCAATGCACAACAATAGGAAGAACTGCAATTTCAAGATTATGTGGTACACAGGCACTTCTGTAAATTGCCTTCTCAAATGGACCATGTCTATGGTTCACCAGGGTTGAGAAAACAGTTGTGTATGTTGCACTTAATTGCTATAATCTGCAATCTCACAAGACTAAAACAAAATTTGCCAGCTGTACTAGAACCCCAAACCATCTGCTCTCCACACATCTGCTTAATATCTGCTGCCGTAGGATTAGTGGGATGATATCTGCTAGCTTAGTAGTTAATGTAAGGCTGTTGTTGTTAATCATAATGCAATGCCATTTAGCATGTTTGCGAGCCACACAATATTATTAATTGAATGTATCCATATGAATGTGTCCATATATGTGGCTGTCTGGATCTTGTCTACAACCTGGGTGGTCCTTTCCTCTACTTTGTGTGCTGCTGTGCTTCACGCAAACAAGGTGAGCACAGCTATATATATTTAAGCCAAACAGTGCATTACCCAAACACTGGCCAAAAAAATAAAAAGAAATAAAAATTAAAACACAAAAGGGAGACTATTAGATAATTGCATCATATTTTTGGACTGTTCCTTGTAAAATATGTGGTTTATTGTGAAATAACTGAAGATTGCAGTCAGTATATAATGACATACGTTTCTGTTCCTTATTTCATATCCTTCAAAAAAATGCATGCTTGCCCTTTGTCTCACCATTAGTTTAGTGTCTGACCACATTACTGGTACTAAAATATTGTGTGAAATGATCCACATTCAGTATGCAGGTTTGCAGCCAAAAACACTGGGGCGAGCCATGAAATCTTGCTCACGTATGCTGTACGTCATTAATATTCATGTCGTGAGGCTGTGCAGTTCCTTGCTATAAGCAGTATTGTGTACAAGAATTTACTTCATGTAGGCTCCGCGCAGAACCTACACAGAGTTTATTGAATCCTGCAGAAAGATTTTGCACTTTTCCTACCTGGTTATAGAGTTTGTATACATTAACTATTCCTAAATTTAATATAGATTGTGCAGTTTTCTGTTTGCATGTTGTTTGCAAATACTGAAAACCAGAACAAGACTTCAAATTGATCTGAATGGACCTTCCCTTTATAACTTGTCTTCATAAACTCCCACTGTCTTAATTTCAAAATCACTCATGTGTAGTGTAGATCAAAGTGTAAAGTGTGTGTGCTTGTATCTTTAAGAAGCATGCGAGGCTGTACGTTCACGTATATAAACCGCACACGTGCACGACCTTAGTGCCATTTTGAAGGAGAAGCTAGGGAGTGAGCATGCATGATCATAGTCATTAATTGTATATAAGCTACTTAAGTTACAGTCTATAGGCAACAATAGTAATGTGTTTGTATATAATAAAGCTGCTTGAACAGAACCCACAAAGATTTGTTTATTCATGTCCCAACACGAAAGCGACATAGTGTCAGAACTGGAATGGAAGAGAGAAGAGTATTCCAAGCCATGAGATGTAAAGATGACAACGAAGGTAAAACCAAGAGAAAAGAGCACAAACATAACCAGAAAGAATAAAAGATAATGTTGTTGTTGTGTCTTTCGGCTTTTCCCGGGTTGCCACAGCGGAACTCCGGTCCGCTAATGATTGGCAGTTGATTTTTACGTGCTGAGTTGCCGGCCCTAATGCACAACCTTCAATGAAGGTACGCCCATTCACACATGTCTCCACAGAAGATGCTCTAGCTGAGAATCGAACGGGACAACATCTTGCTGTGAGGTGACAACACTACCACAGCACCACTTACTTACTCAAAGTGAAAGAATAAAAGGGCATTACAGGGGCACAAACCACAATATCAGGCAAGTGGAAAGTACAAAAAGTTTGTTAACTAAAGAAAATATTTAAGATAAAAGTATTTGATGAAATGATTAACTGTAAAGCAAAAAATGAGTATGTTTAAAGCAAAACAAGTGTGTTTGAGGCAAAGTTGGGCATGTTTAGAGTAAAATAAGCACAAGAAAAGTACATTGGTCATGAAAAGGGCTTTAACGAGTAAAACGATTACAATAAGAAAAGAAAGATCATGTTAAGCAAAATAAAGCAAGGCAACTGCATGTGTTTCGGGAAAAGTGCTGTGTTTGGGCATAACTATAACTCCATATTGTACCAAGGACATAACTAAAGTTATTTGAAGTATCTCAAAGTGTGTAAAAGGGTTTAAAGTGTGTGCTTATTACTGTGCATGTATTTTGAAAAGTTCATTGTGTGCAAAGTGCAATTATTTCATACAATCCAGTCAAAGTATAGCTATTTCAAAAATGTTTTTGTGCTGGGTGTGTCTATTCACAAAGTACTGCCATTACAGAGTGCTTCTTGTACTGTAAAGAGTTACCTAGCAAGGTACCACCATTTTGGGGACATTTCAGTGTGCTGTATGCAGTTATCCACAAAGTTCAATTACTTCAAAAGTTATTGAGTTTTGGGCAACAGATGTTCGATTTATTTACATTGTACAGTTGCTTGACATGTTTCTTAAACTGATAAGAGGTGTTTTCTTGCAAAACAAGACATTTCAACTGTATTATAGTGCTCATGAGTTGTTCAGTCGCATCGTAAAGTTCTCAAATGTTTCATAAAGTGATGACTTTAACAAATGATGGTGCATGACTTTAGCATTTCTGCCCTTATCGATAAAAGTCCAAAAGTATAACAAGTGATGATAAATGACTTTAGCATTTCTGCCTTTACCAATAAAATTTCAAAAGCATTGAAAAGCCCGAAAAGTTATTTCACAAAGTTCAGTAAGGCATCGAAAAGCTTGATAAGTTATTTTGCAAAGCTCAGTAAAGTATCAAAAAGCCTGAGAAGTTTGTTTAATAAAGTCCAATTATTCAAAAGTACTATGAGTTCATTCATTCACATGATTCCGATAAGCCCAACGAAAATATAAGTTCAGAACACGAAGGCATTGGACAAGTTCTGTTTATGCCAGAAACATCTGCATATGTGTATGTGTGTATATTCATGCTTATTTGCAAAACCCCTTTGCTGGTATGTGTTAATATGTCAGATGGATTTCAAAAAACCCTACCACTTGTGTTTGATCAGACTATTGCAGACAACTGGAGGATATTTGAGCAAGAGTATATTTTCATACAAGCAGCTCATGCAGATAGAGATACACGCACCAGGCCATTCATTTTGCTAAACTTAGCAGGGTCAGAGGCCATAGGAAGAGAGCATTCATTTGTGTATGCACCAGCAGTGTGTATGAAGAAGAAGGTGCAGACTGCCATATCATTGTACAAGCTGAATCAAGGGAAGACCCTGAGTGTTTGAAGTTCAAGTTTAGAGAAATGTACAATCCCCAGATGAATGTTAAGTTAGAGAGGCGTTTGTTTCACACAAGATATCAAAAGCCAGGGGAAACATTTGCAGCTTATATAACTGACTTTAGAAACAGAGTTAAGATGTGTTGGTTTGGTGATCTAAAAGATGATCTGATAAAGGACAGACTTGCATGTGGTATTAATATTGCTGCTGTGAGAAAGATTTTACTTTGTGACAGAAGCATGGGTTCAGTTGGCTCCTGAGCACATGTAGATAGTATGCAACACGTAACAAACAAGAATAGGCCTAAGCACATGGCAGCTACAGGATTTCCAAATGAGCTATGAGGTTTTCTAGAAAGTTCCAGGAAAGGTGCAAGCTCCAGCACCAGCTCAGTTTAACACAAACGTGAATCAACAAAACTCAAATCTAGCTTTATTGTTAACTGTTGCAATTGTGGTGCAGGTCATGAGTCTAAAAGGGAGAAGTGCTTAGCATTTGGTCGGCAATGTCACAAGTGTAAAAAATGGAGCCATTTCCAAAAGTTTTTGACTCAAGTAAGCCTCATGCAGTGGTAAAGAAAGGTCACACAAAAAAGCAAGTTGATCAAGTAGAGCTGAAACAGTCAGTTTCTATGTAGATGGTGTATCAGTGCTTGGTGAAAGAGCTGACGCAGTAAACGTATTGACAAGAAGTGAAGTGTTTTGTACAGTCCAGATTAATGGAAATTCCACAGAGCTCAAAGTAGACACTGGGTCAAAGTGTAACGTTATATCAGCGGACAAATTTACAAAAGTGAGAATTAACAAACAACTCAATGTAACCAGTAATGCAAGACTTGTTGCTTTTGGAGGTGAAGCAATTCAAACCGAAGGTTCAGTGATACTTTCATGTTATTTGGCTGAGAACTGTTACAAATTGTTATTCTATCTAGTCCGAAGATGAGTGCAGTCTTTATTGGGTCTCAAAAATAGTTTAAGAATGAATCTGCTTTCTTTGCCAAGTAAGTTCATCATATTAGTGCAGTTCCAAGTTCCAATTTCTCTGTAGCTATTTTCCCAGAGTATGTTGATGTTTTTGATGACAAATTTGGCAAACTTCCAGTTGTATATTCCATGAAGTTAGACCCAGAGATCACTCCAGTAGTCAGAACAGCAAGAAGAGTTCCGTTAGCAAATCAAGATAAAGTAAAATCTCAGCTAGATAAAATGGTGCAACAAGATGTGATTTGTCCAGTCACAGAACCAAGTGAATGGGTATCGTCTATGGTAGCTGCTCACAAGAAAGGCTTAGATGGAAATCAAAATAGGCATTGACCCAAGAAATTTGAACAAAGTATTAAAAAGACAATATCATCCAATGTGCACAGTTGAAGAAATTGCAGCTCTAATACCAAATGCCACTGTATTTTCTGTTTTGAATGCAAAGAGTTCATTATGGCAAGTGATGCTGGATCACAAATCCTCATTTCTAGCTACTTTTGGTACTCCATTTGGCAGATACAGATTCCTAAAGATGCCATTTGAAATAATTTCTGCAAATGAAGTTTTTCGGCATGCAATGGAACAAATATTTTCAGGTTATCCTTGTGCCATAATAGTAAACGATATGTTGGTTGGAGGCAATGGTGAAGCAGAGCATGACAGAAACCTCAAGAACATTCTAGACAGAGCACGTGAAGTGAACTTAAAGCTTAATCCTCAAAGTGCAGATTCAGACTTCCAGAAGTTATGTACATCGGCCATTTGCTACAAGTATAGGCTTGAGACCAGACCCGACCAAGCAAGCAGCTATTCTAGAGATGTCAGCACCAGACAATGTACAAAGTTTGCAGTGTTTTCTGGGCATGGTCAATTATTTAGGCAAGTTTATATCAGACTTCAGTGAGTTAACAGTATCTTTAAGAGAGCTAATGTGCAAAAATGCTGCATGGTCATGGCTGGAACATTATCAGAAGTCATTTGAAGACCTTAGGTGGAAAATTGCTACCCCATCTATGTTAAGATACTAGGATGTGAACAAATCAGTTATTCTTTCCTGTGATGCTTCAGAATTTGGCCTAGGCACAGTTATATTACAAGAGGGCAGACCAGTAGCCTATGCATCTAGAACACTTACCCAAACTGAGATGCAATATGCTCAAACTGAGAAAGAACTTTTGGCTATAGTATTTGAATGCTCCAAGTTTCATGATTATATTTATGGTTAAGCTATTCAGATTGAAACTGATCATCAACCTCTAGTTACTATTCTAAAGAAGCCTACGTATTCTGGTCCAGTGAGATTACAAAGAATGATGCTCAAATTGCAAAAGTACAATTTCAAACTGGTGTACACTAAAGGCAAGTTGCTTTATCTGGCTGATGCTTTATCCAGATCTCCTAGAAATACAACAGAACAGATTTATGCAGAAACTTTTGACTTTGATGTGATGTCAGTGCATAATTTTTCCACAACTAGACTTGAGTTAAGAGATCACACTCAGACTGATCCAATTTCACAGAAGCTCAATCATTATATTAATGTTGGATGGCCATCAAAGCAATGTAGTGTATTACCTGAGGTGCAAGCGTATTTCACTTACAGAGATGAATTGTTGATAGAAGATGGCATTATTTTCAAAGGTCCTAAAATTGTTGTGCCTACTTCTTTACAACAAGAATATATTCAGATTTTGCATCGTGGTCACCCAGGATCCACATCTACTAAGAGAAGAGCAAGAGAAGTAGTATTTGGCCTTCATTATCAAAAGACATTGATGGAGTTTTTTCTTCTTGTTCAATATGCAATAGTACTAGACCGTATTTGCAAAAAGAACCACTTCAGTTAAATCCCATTCCTGAACTACCTTAGTCTACTGTAGCAACTGATATCTTTGAGTGGAACAATCAACACAACTTGGTTTTGGTAGACTCATTCAAATTGGTTTGAGATTGATCTACTACCAAACATATCCTCAACTACTGCTATTACTAAGTTGAAATGTCATTTCTCAGTTCATGGTAGTCCACACAAACTTTTTTCTGACAATGGTACTCAATTTACTAGCCTGTTGTTTCAGAAATTTGCAATAGAATGGGACTTTGTGCATATCACTAGTAGTCCTGAATACCATCAGTTCAGTGGTCTAGCTGAATGAACAGTACCGAGTGCAAGGCAATTAGGTGTTTGGTAGCTAATTGTTTGAAACCCTTCCATGTGAGTGATGCTCTATCCTTCCAATGTAATGTAATGTAGTATTTAAGTAAAGAAACTAGTGTTATTAATATTTGTGTCTGTAGTTTAGTCAAGCATGCAGGAATCAACTGTAGGACAGCTAGTTTCCAAGATAAGGTGGACTTTTCATAGCCCATTTTTTCTAGTTGGACTCTAAGTGAGCACCATAGTTTGTAGGTGCACTTGCAGCTCCAGAAGATGTGAGTAGATCAGTCTTGTGATTATCACAATAGGAACAGAATGGAGAGGTGGTTGGGTATATTTTATTTATAATTACTGGAGTGAGATAGATGTTGTGAAGTATCATGATCTGTGTATATCTAAGTTTTTTAAGGGGAATAAGTTTGGAGGTAAGCTGGATCACTTGAAATATTTGTTTATGACTGAAGGATCGATTTCCTTCCAGTAACTAGAATAAATTACTTATTTTTGTATTTTGATTGATACAATACGTTTGTAGGAGTTAGATAGCATTTTTTTGTTTGAAGATAGGAGGTTCCATATGGCTTTACATGTTTCATTGTCATTTGCATTGATATCAGGATTGTCTCTGATATATTGACTAAGGTCTTGAATTTGCCTTAAAATGACTGTATAGCTTTTAGGGAGTTTTGTGTTCTCATTTCAGTGATAGTATTGTTCTTGAAGGGAAATATATCAGCAATGGTTCGTTTCTTGAGGAGGGGATAATTGTTTAGGTTAATCATGTTAGTATTCATTTTGAGATTGAGGTTAAGGTGGATAGGTTGTAGGAAAGTGAATGCATACCATACGTTTAATGATTTGAACATCCTTTGTATGATAGTGATTTTATGTTTAATGATTGGGTATATTTTAAGATTTTTCAAATTTTCATTGTAAATGGGAAGGGAGGGCTGTGGGGTTTATAGACAGTATTTTGATATGGTTCTGTAATAGTTTGACCCAGGTTGGAGACCATTGTTGTGGTGAGGGGGTGTGGTTGTCTATTACAGTTTCTGATATCATAGTAGAGTTTAAAGTCTGGCAGCCCTAACCCTCCATAGTCTTTATGGTAGGTCAATTTATTGTAACTGATTCTGACTGATTTGGGGACCTAAATAAATTTGGAAATTGTGGACTGAATGGGTTTGAAGAGTTTTAGGTTAATAATGGTATTGGAGGCATTAAATATATATATATAAATCTGGGTAGAAGATTCATTTTGATTGTGGCTATTTTAGCCAGAAATGGAAGTTTAAGTTTTGTCCATCTGCCAATATCATGTTGTATGTTTGACCAGAGATTAATAATGTTATTTGTATATGATTGTTTAGGATCTTGGTAGAAGGATATTCCTAGATATTTTAATGAATGGTTAGTTTTAATACCAGCTGCTAAGGATTATGTGGGAAGCTGACAGAGGGAGTTGACAGGGAAAATATTTGTTTTAGTTTTTATTTAGGTTTCGTTTGTAATTTCTGGAGGTCTGAATTAGGTAGTGAGTAGTAAGTATTTAGATCATCAGTGAAAGCCACTGGGGTAATTTCCACTGGGGTAATTTTAGTGTTAAAGATATTGGGGATATGGTGGAAAGTTTTCTGAGAAATGAGGAGAAAAAGGGGTTCAATGTATTAAATAAAAAGATAGGGGGACATCCTTGTTTGGCACCATTCTCAATGTCAATTTGAGAAGATAGGTGTTTATTAATTTGTAGGTAAGTATGCGCCTTGGATGGTTTACAATCAAAAGTTCGACAGTGACATACTCGACAGCCACCTCCTCGACCATGGTAGGAGCAACTGTCGGAATGTCTACATTCATTTGTATGTCCATTTAGAAGGACGTACACAGAGCAGGGAGTTATAGCATAGCTTGCTATGGGAGAGTTCCACCTTAAGATCGACAGAATTTGTTGACGTCGGTGCGTCAATCATACAACCCACTTCAGATTCATGAGTCAGTGTTATTTGTAGCAGAAATCACTGTTTGCAGACATGATTTTCATCCTTTTGATAGTAAACCGCCTTGAACTATAGTGTTTTGATAGCTTGTCTGTAGTTATTGGGTATGTTAAAGAGAGGCAAGATATTTAGCAAACAGTTTCCATTGAGTATATCAAATGCTTTTGAGGCATCAATAGCTAAGGTGCAGATTAGAGTATGTGTATAGGTAGAGAGATCGATCATGGTGTCCAGGGTAAGAGTATGATCTAAGGTTTGTCTGTGTATTGTGAAACCTGATTGTTCAGGGGGAAACAATGTTTGGAATGATTGATTTAATTTTGTTTGCTAGTACTGACGCAAATATTTTCATATCAAGATTCATTAGGGCTATAAGTCTATAGTTCAGGTTTTTTTTGAGGGCAGAGGTTAGTTTAGGTATGATAATCATTTTGGATC
>NC_056728.1:1574263663-1574283663 GCF_019279795.1 Protopterus annectens | reverse complement strand
TAAAATTTTAAGCTTCTTTATCATTTATCTGTCACATAATACCAATGACAGTCAGTGAAATTTGGTTGCTAACTGTTGTTTAGATCTCTTCATTCAGACCTCCCTTATCCTAAATCACCTTTGCCAGATACTTGAAGCTGTTAACCAATGGTTAATTTGGGTGGTGTTTGCTACTGATTAGGAGGTAATCAGAAGGGGCAGGGGCACAAGATGTCAATTGGTGAATGAGTGATGGAAAGAAAAGATTAAGCAATTATAGTAAATTATAATGGTAGGTGGGCTTTTGATGATAATTATACTGAATAGTGGATTGTTAAAAAAGGAAGTAAGAAAGCACTTTATGGAGAAAGAAAAGGGAAGACATTTTCTGGAAAAAATATGTGTAAGTATATTTAGAGAAGTACATATGTTATAAAAGCAAGATATTGTATATTACAAGAATGCATTAGACCATTTTGATAGAATGACATTAAGAATAAATGATTTAGTGGCTTGCTAGTGATTTGTGAAAGGAAGAAAAAATAAGTTTTGTCATTATTTGTGAAGTTTTCTAAGAGTCAGAAACAATGATGGACTGTTTAAAGATAAAAAAAGGAGTTAAATTGACAGAGAGAGATCATGGTGGTGGTTGAAGAATATGTAGAGGTAATACAGTATACGATTGATAAAAAAGAAAAGGAAAGTAAGGAATGGAAGGATGAGGAAGTAGTGAGGGGAATAAGCATGACCCAAAGAAAGAAATGACTGCTGAAGAAAGGAATACAGTCTTGGAAGTTGCCTAATAAGAATAGTGGGCCTAGTAAGGAAGGTAAAAGTTATACAGCTTGTAAAAAATTGGTTGATAATGAGAAACATATTTTGAATTAAGTATTATCAATTGCAATTGATACTGGAAAATTATTGAATTCGTATAAAAGAATAGGATAAGCTGTACACTATGTGTATTACAAAATACTACAACTCAGATGGGTAAACATTTTAATAAATTAATGTTTAAAGAGATGTATTGAATTGAATGGATGCAGTTACAGAATTGTTGATGTTAATAAAAGAGACAGTAGACATCACAGTGAAAACGATGGATGAAATTACAATGTTGGTAAATGGTATATTTAAAGTTTATGATAGTCTGTGTTATAACAAGTTTAGAATATTTTGAGATATTTGGGATATGGTGAAAAAGTGACTGTGTATGAAAAGTCATGATTTAGGTAATGGTTAATGGGTGAATGAGTAGGAAGATTAAAATATTAAAATGAGGAAAGGTGTTAAACAAGGATGTCCCCTAAATATAATATTTGGGTGGACATGAATTCTGTTTTGTGTGCATGTGGAGACATTTTGCAAATGCCAATGTATGTAATTCATCTGTCTAAAGAAGTGCATGGGTTTTGATTTATGCGGATGATATAATTTACAGGTTCATGGGTTTATAAGTAAGTGCTACACCAGAAGCCCTTGCAGGCCATTATACGCCTAGCCAATTTTCCTTTTTCTGCTTAAAATAACCTATTCCATTTGGTCATTGACTGGCCTTATCCATCCCATGGTCAAGAATTATATGTTAACCCTTAATTAGAATAACTGAGATCATACCATAGATAATTTGAGGGGGCCATGTATGGGATAAAGCGTAAGGAACTGCTTCTGTCCATTAGGAACACAGGGGAAGTCTTCAGGTAAATTTTCTGTTTATCATGAATTGATCTAAGTTGCACTTGAAAATGGACAGGGATGAATTTTATTTATGTGGATGGGGAGTCTCTTCCACAGTAGCAACATTTATGCAGCATTAAATATGGATGGTAGAAGTAATAAGAAAATTAGAGTTGAGGTTGCAAGGAATGGGGTTAGGTAAACCTAAAAATGTACAGGAAGGAGATTAAAATATTAAGTCTTCCCCTAGGAGATTAAAATATTAAGTGTGACCTGTGGGGTAAGAAAAACTGTGATGGTAGTGAGAAATGACAGTACAGAAGTTGAAGGAAGTGATGTGTTTATGGAAAACTTTCAGCTTGCCTTGCAAGAAGAAAATGTTTTGATTACTGAGTCTTTAATGATGATAGCAGGATATGTTGGAGTCTGTACATATCTATTTTATATATATATATATATATATATATATATATGTGTGTGTGTGTGTGTGTGTGTGTGTGTGTGTTTGTCACATGAAACATAGGCATTAGATATTGTTTTTTTCTTTTCTGTGACAATAAAGATTGAACCAGATATAAAAAGTATATCTAATGAGCTGGATAGGAGAGGATTAAAAAGGGTGCGTGAAGAAGTTTTCTTGATTTTTTTACCCTTTACTTATTCTTTGTTGACCATGTTAGTCCCACTAGGCTAGTAGGCCCTTTTCAGGGGAGGCCTTAGGTGGCATTTCTACTACTAGGGTAAATTTAGCCACGATGCTTATGAACTTCACCTACTCTTTTTCAGTTCACCATAGCTCCTGTCAACTCAAGCAGATGGAATCTTTGTTTGATATCTCATAGAAAGGATGGCATACTCAAGAGTCCAATGCTGTACTGCAGTGTCTGCAATTTAAAAATGAGTCCAGTCCCCTGGAATAGAGCCCATAGCTTTCTGATCTTCTACCATCAAAGGCAAGCGTGCTACCTTTTGAGCTACTGATACTATAGTGAAATGTTTAACTTAGTAAAATAAAATTATTATTGTACAAGAGTATATCTGGAAGCTGAATAATGAAAACTTACAAAATAATAGGAAAAATGGTATTTGAAAATAATGGCAGAATTCTGTTTAGGAAATGGTTATGAAAACTTGGATGTTAATAAAGAAAGAAGAAATACAATGGAGGGAATTTTTTATAAACAAATTTATGAGATGAATGATTTCATAAAGCATATGCTCTTAAATAAGTTGCCAATGAAGGGGTACATGAAGTGTTAAGCAGTTGAGGAAAGAAGCTGTAATGTAGCTGGGCATGATTCTGAAAGAGACTACAGAACATGTATTTTGTATTATAATAGGACAAAGTGGTTTGGGGATAAAGTATATAATGTGCGCAAGACTGATTAATTAAAATGTATAAATATAGATATGGTTCTGTATGCTGATTATAAAAAACTAGGATAAAATGGTTGGGAAAGTAAATAATATATTAAAGTTGACTGAGTTACATGGAAAGAAAGATGTGAGATAATTATGTCTAATAAAAATATATTTATGTGATGTTATAAAGAATTTGAGGTTTAGTTTGTGACAGAAAGAGTTGGGGGTTAAAGTTGGGAAAACTGGATATTTCCCTTTGGTTTTGCACATAATTTATATCTATGTATTTTTCAATAACTTGCATATATTGGACTGTTTTTATGTTTATATTAAAGAACATGTACTCATTTTGATAAATGCCATGGGGTCTTTTCTACCATCTGCACTACCACTAACTTAGAAACATGGGGCCTTAGTTTAATATCTCATTCAAAGGACAGCAAACTCAATAATGTGCCACACTCCTTATGCCAGACTACAGTGACTAGCCTAGTTCAAGTTCCCAATTGCATCAAACCAATGTCTGATTAAGTCATTTGCAAAAAGGAGACAGTCACCAAATAGAGGCAGAGGGACTCAAACCCTGAACTATATAAAGCAGCTCATTAAAGTCTCATAGTTTTCCTCTTCTGCAATAACTGCCAGACTAAAGTCAATTTAAATTATCTTGCTAGGAATTGAACCTAGGTCGTAGCAGTGACAGCGTCAAATCTTAACCATGAGATTAATACAGAGTCCCTTACATCTGCTGGTGACCATGTTAGAACTTTAACCTACAAATTTCTGATTTGAAGTTACATTTTTTATCCCTATCAAGATCAATCCCAGTACCTACTGTGGGAATAGAATCTATAGTTGTCTGGCCTTCTATCATTAAAGGTGAGTGCACTACCTGTCCAACACTCATATTTGTTCAAGTAAGTTTATGCATACAACTTGTACGCACCTGTAGTGCCATGATGCATAACTACTGCCATGTGCTTTTGCCACAGTGCAGTTCTACATTGTGTAAAATAATTCATAAAAATGCACTGATGTACATGAGACTCCCTACTATGTTTCTCCTGTAGTGAACCTGACTGAGTGGCCATGGCTACTTCAGGGACTGGGGAATACAGGCTCTAGTTTGGTAAACAAAAGGATTTTCATGTTCTTCCTGCATAGAAACTTCAGAGATCATATGCTGGGCAGTTATGAGGGTCCATTGCAGAAAATGGATACCTGAATGAAGTTGACTGGAATGCTGAATGATTCCACTGCCATCAGGCATTCTGGTAAGTAATGTCTGCATAAATATAGTGACCAGAAGTGGCACCATACTTATCAGATTCCCCAGCTGGTGACAGTAGTTAACTATAGGAAGCTTGAAATGTACTATAAGTATTGTTTTCATTAGCTTTGTACATGTGCATTTAAGACTTCAAACTTTTTTTTCTAATGGTGAAGGAGCAACAACTGAACATGGCTGGATGCTGCAGAAGGGGGGAGCATCTCTCCTGTCAGTAGGGTATGTATGTTATCTGTGCTGTCCAAAAATAATGGTTTATAGCATATGTGCATAAAAATCTTTTCACATTGTGTCATCCCAATATAGGTCCCAATTGAGCTGAGGCCACAGTTGCCTCAGTCTAAGCCAGCAGCCACTTTGTTTGGTGCTAGATTGCCAGTAACCATGAGGTTTGTTAATGAGCAGGGGGATTATAACATGGAGGGGTCACTGGTACCCTCTGTATCTGCTTCTATGCAGTTAGTGAAGGTTTCCTCTCCTGAACATGGACTTGAAGTGTCTCTGGTGATCTGACAGCATCATCTGTTGAGGTTGATCACTGCCAAGCTGTGCTAACTAATGTATACCCACTTTAGCAATATGAAGAGTTCTCTAGCATGACTTGTGAAGCTCTCAACTGTCAGGCATTGTCCCCTGGACTGGTAGGAGAGCAAACAACTCATAACATCAACTGCCTGGGAGAGTGATGCCTGATATTGTTGTGGCCTGGGCTGGTTTGGTATCCGACCAAGCCAAAACCTCACAATACCCCTGTTTTGATGCTTTGCATCCTTCTGTGTCATTCCCATTTTGTGGTTTATTGTCAAGACTTGATCATTACCATTTGTCTACACTCTGTGTGGATATATCTATCCAGTGTTCTTCCCACTTTTTGTATGTAAACTGCCACATCTGTACGTATCTGTGTTCTGTATTTGTCTATCTGCCCTTGCTACCTGCTGTCTACCTCTAACCCATTCACAGTAGTCTCTTAGTGTTCTCCTCACATACTCTTCTTTGCAACATTTACAAAAAGGGTCTCTTTCTCAGCAAAACAAAAATTACCCCCAACCATCTTTCATTCCTTTTGGTCACCCTACTGTGTTTCACTCAGCTAGCTGTTATCTCATTTCTTATTTTCCTGTGTACTTCATTCCCACTCTGTATATGGTTATCTTGTGTATGATCAAACTAAAATAATGTTGAATTGCAAACATTGACAAAAAAGTTCAAATGTTCATAATACTGAAAACTTAAAATATCAAATGAAATAATATCGAGAAAGGAAAAAAAAATTTTTTCAGATGTTAACACCAAAACCCCTCATAATACTAGCCTCAAATTCATCTGAATAGTGGCACTGTTACTCCTGCACCACCTTAGTAATGGGTATTAACCCTAACTCTACACCTTACCTTAATAAAAACCTTCCCATAAACTGCCACTGCACAAGATACTGTCAGGCAAACACACAGAAACAACACTATAGCTATCTCCTAACCTAACCCTGCCCCATAGATACACAAACTCACATTCAGACATACAACACTTATCCTTCACTCATCTCCAACCCTTAACCCTAACTCACATATTCACACATGAACACTCGCACCCCTCCAATGCCACTTACCTGCCTTGACATTACACAGCACTGGGATTTCTACTGTTTAGCTATCTGTACCATCGACATTAAACCATATATCCTGCTTTTGTTTGTTTGTTCAACAAAACACGGGGGTGCCCTATATATATGACAAACAGGGTGGATATTTTGCTGTCTACTGTCTACTGTGTACTGTGTACTGTGTATCTGTTCACATACTGCCCTCCTTGTCCAGCATGAGAACTAAATGCTCATGTGCAGTGCTACATTGTGCTTGTCAGTTGGCTACACTTACATGCCTTGGCTATAACACCCATGACTAGATAAAAATTATTTAATTCTATAAAGTAAAATCAAGAAACATGTCATTCATTACCTGGGAAAATATAAAATGCTGCAAGATATGAACACTTGCGCTTACACTACTAGTATCCAAACTAGTATGGCATAGTCATGGGAGCTGTTATGTTATTATGGCAATGTATGGATCCTTTAGTTAACAAAGTAAACCCAAAACAAAGTATATAGGTAGTATGAACAAATAGGTGACTGTGTTTGCAATATGGCTTACTTGCATCTAGAAAGAAATCAAGCCAGTGTTATACCTCTGTAGTCATTATAACACACTTCTGACTTGAGCATCTAACAGTTGCCTTCAATTTCTTAAAAGAAAAGTTATTTAGTACCAGATTTCTAATACTTTAGGTGTCACAGATTGTGTCCATTTTTTTCTAATACTGTGTTCTACAAATAACACATTTTATAATATTTGAAAGGCATTCTGATACTTGTTTTAGTGTATTTATTTATTAAATCAGATATGCTACTTAAACATAAATTATTTTAGGGGGGAGTACATGACACTGTTTAGTTAAATTGTAAGTTCATATTCACACAGTAAACACATTGTGGAATTAAACCCAGGATTAAAGGGTAAGGCTCTTTAATAGCACCTAGCCTTGAATTTCTCTGTTAAATTTAAATTGCAACAATACCCATATGAACCAAAGCTTGAAGAAATATAATAATTAAGATAATTTCATCCTTAAATATACCTTGAATGTATAATTATATGCACAGTAGTGAATACATCACAATTTCCTGTGTAAAATTGTGCTCCAGTATTTACTGCAGCAATGCCTAAGGAACTGATCGCTCAACAGAGTAACATTTGAACAATTATAGTAATTTGTTTTATTGGAATTTCTAACTATTGAACTCAAATATACTGATAGCATGCAAGCTTAATAAATTGAATACATTGCATAAATAATATCCTCATATGTGGCTTGCCAGGTTGGGATAAATATTATACATCTTTTTGTTTAAGAAAGCAGTATCTATATAATATCCTAATTGAGGAATCAGACTTACAGTGGTGAGAAATCCCAAGAGCAAATGCAAAGCATTCATAAAGCAGTTATACATTTAGTCAACAAAATTAATGAAAAGCAGATATATTCAGCTTGATAGAAGAGTTGAGATTAAAAATGTCTTATAAAATGTATTTCACTGCTTCCATTTCAATGCCTGCAAACTGCAGCAAAGCACAGGCTGTCTGACAGTCGCACTCAGTCCTATTTTTAATACTATTTCATTACCATAATTCTGGATAGCTATCTGTTTCCAGATGACATCAGTGGCTATATCAGAACTAAATCTAGTTTATGTTGAAAGAATTTGGATTAGAAAACATCTTCCTTTGAAAGTTGCTGGGGTATTCATAAGAAGCAATCACCTTTTAATACAGAATCTACATATGAGTTATACAAGTCATATGCACTATGTACTGCTTAGAACTGCATCAAAGGTTGACATCCAAACTGAAATTCTGTATGGAAACACAAAATACATGTACCTTGACAAATCTGCTTAGCTATGCTCATTTTAATGAAACACTCATTCTGGAGACAGTAGTGTCTGAATTCTGCTGTTTTGCTAGTAAGATGTTTCAAATTAGGAAATACACACACACACACACACACACACACACACACACACACACACACACACACACACACACACACACACGCATATATGCACACAAAGCTGTTACTATATGATAAACTGCAAACAATACATTGTTTATACATACTTCTGAAGCAATAAACAAAAGTAAATTTGAAATGCTAAGTTCAGTATTTGCCACTCTCATATACATAATACGGATGTATTGAAAAGCATAATATGGATGTATTGAAAAGCATACTAGAATGTCTGTTCTTCATAATGGTTTTTCATAAAAAAATAATTTCTAAGATAGATGAGATGTGCTAGCCTGCAACATTTCCTTCAGGCAACATGGATTATAAATAAAAAGCAAACACAAAGGGCTGCTATCTCAATATTCCATATGGTTTAAATAAATTATGTAGAAGTCTCACTTTTATTAATATGGAGACAGGTCTGTTATGAATAATTAATATACTTCAGTTGGACATTTGTTAATCCTGTCTGAAATTATTGCAATTCATATGAATTATGTTTTCCAGCTCCTCTGCTTTATAATAAATGACTTGCAATGTGTTGGCTTAACAGGTAATAATCCATCAGTAAAAAGATAATTGATGCTGTTGTTTCACAAAATACTCGGATTCCAAGTATATTTTTATACACAGACAAAGAGTTGCAGTTGTTCTGATAATCCTACATTACTGATATCTTGTCACTAATATGTATGGAAGTTATCCTCTATTCTTCTTCCTTACAGATTAATTCTTAATATGGAAAAAGATTATATAGACAGATAAATGGACAGATGAGAAATAAGCATATACAAAGACAAAGGGATAGCTAGATAGATAGATAGATAGATAGATAGATAGATAGATAGATAAAGGGTATACCTAACTGGTAACTTCTTAACATTGTGTTAAATTAAACATACTTATTTCAGACAAATCTGATAACAACCACTGTGTCCTGTCAGTTGGCTACACTTACATGCCTTGGCTATAACACCCATGACTAGATAAAAATAATTTAATTCTATAAAGTAAAATCAAGAAACATGTCATTCATTACCTGGGAAAATATAAAATGCTGCAAGATATGAACACTAGCGCTTACACTACTAGTATCCAAACTAGTATGGCATAGTCATGGGGGCTGTTATGTTATTATGGCAATGTATGGATCCTTTAGTTAACAAAGTAAACCCAAAACAAAGTATATAGGTAGTAGGAACAAATAGGTGACTGTGTTTGCAATATGGCTTACTTGCATCTAGAAAGAAATCAAGCCAGTGTTATACCTCTGTAGTCATTATAACACACTTCTGACTTGAGCATCTAACAGTTGCCTTCAATTTCTTAAAAGAAAAGTTATTTAGTACCAGATTTCTAATACTTTAGGTGTCACAGATTGTGTTCATTTTTTTCTAATACTGTGTTCTACAAATAACACATTTTATAATATTTGAAAGGCATTCTGATACTTGTTTTAGTGTATTTGTTTATTAAATCAGATATGCTACCTAAACATAAATTATTTTAGGGGGATACATGACACTGTTTAGTTAAGTTGTAAGTTCATATTCACACAGTAAACACATTGTGGAATTAAACCCAGGATTAAAGGGTAAGGCTCTTTAATAGCACCTAGCCTTGAATTTCTCTGCTAAATTTAAATTGCAACAATACCCATATGAACCAAAGCTTGAAGAAATATAATAATTAAGATAATTTCATCCTTAAATATACTTTGAATGTATAATTATGTGCACAGTAGTGAATACATCACAATTTCCTGTGTAAAATTGTGCTCCAGTATTTACTGCAGCAATGCCTAAGGAACTGATTGCTCAACATAGTAACATTTGAACAATTATAGTAATTTGTTTTATTGGAATTTCTAACTATTGAACTCAAATATACTGATAGCATGCAAGCTTAATAAATTGAATACATTGCATAAATAATATCCTCATATGTGGCTTGCCAGGTTGGGATAAATATTATACATCTTTCTGTTTAAGAAAGCAGTATCTATATAATATCCTAATTGAGGAATCAGACTTACAGTGGTGAGGAAACCCCAAGAGCAAATGCAAAGCATTCGTAAAGCAGTTATACATTTAGTCAGCAAAATTAATGAAAAGCAGATATATTCAGCTTGATAGAAGAGTTGAGATTAAAAATGTCTTATAAAATGTATTTCACTGCTTCCATTTCAATGCCTGCAAACTGCAGCAAAGCACAGGCTGTCTGGCAGTCGCACTCAGTCCTATTTTTAATACTATTTCATTACCATAATTCTGGATAGCTATCTGTTTCCAGATGACATCAGTGGCTATATCAGAACTAAATCTAGTTTATGTTGAAAGAATTTGGATTAGAAAACATCTTCCTTTGAAAGTTGCTGGGGTATTCATAAGAAGCAATCACCTTTTAATACAGAATCTACATATGAGTTATACAAGTCATATGCACTATGTACTGCTTAGAACTGCATCAAGGTTGACATCCAAACTGAAATTCTGTATGGAAACACAAAATACATGTACCTTGACAAATCTGCTTAGCTATGCTCATTTTAATGAAACACTCATTCTGGAGACAGTAGTGTCTGAATTCTGCTGTTTTGCTAGTAAGATGTTTCAAATTAGGAAATACACACACACACACACACACACACACACACACACACACACACACACACACACACACGCACAGAAAGCTGTTACTATATGATAAGCTGCAAACAGTACATTGTTTATACATACTTCTGAAGCAATAAACAAAAGTAAATTTGAAATGCTAAGTTCAGTATTTGCCACTCTCATAAGTACATAATACAGATGTATTGAAAAGCATACTAGAATGTCTGTTCTTCATAATGGTTTTTCATAAAAAAATAATTTCTAAGATAGATGAGATGTGCTAGCCTGCAACATTTCCTTCAGGCCACAAGGATTATAAATAAAAAGCAAACACAAAGGGCTGCTATCTCAATATTCCATATGGTTTAAATAAATTATGTAGAGGTCTCACTTTTATTAATATGGAGACAGGTCTGTTATGAATAATTAATATACTTCAGTTGGACATTTGTTAATCCTGTCTGAAATGATTGCAATTCATATGAATTATGTTTTCCAGCTCCTCTGCTTTATAATAAATGACTTGCAATGTGTTGGCTTAACAGGTAATAATCCATCAGTAAAAAGATAATTGATGCTGTTGTTTCACAAAATACTCGGATTCCAAGTATATTTTTATACACAGACAAAGAGTTGCAGTTGTTCTGATAATCCTACATTACTGATATCTTGTCACTAATATGTATGGAAGTTATCCTCTATTCTTCTTCCTTACAGATTAATTCTTAATATGGAAAAAGATTATATAGACAGACAAATGGACAGATGAGAAATAAGCATATACAAAGACAAAGGGATAGTTAGATAGATAGATAGATAGATAGATAGATAGATAGATAGATAGATAGATAGATAAAGGGTATACCTAACTGGTAACTTCTTAACATTGTGTTAAATTAAACATACTTATTTCAGACAAATCTGATAACAACCACTGTGTCCTGGCAAACACACAAAATGATAATAATGCTATTTAATATATGCTATACAGACTGCTAACAGAACTGGCCCTCAATTTATTAAGTATATACAATATAATGAAGATGATAGCAGAGTACAAAGTGGCAAATAAACAAGGTATGATTAAAATGTTGCTTTAAAAGAGCCATCTTTGCATTTTCTTATAATTACTGATGTATGGTTCAATGTTACTTTAAATAATAGAGTGATAAAATCACTAAAATATACACAGTTGTTTTTACATAGCAGCAGCAAGCCATAACAATAGCATGAAGTGCTGGCAATACAATACAATACAATACAATACAATACAATACAATACAATACAATACAATACAATGATTTTATTGGAAAGAATGGGATTCTAGCATCATATTTGATTTGCTATTTAATAGAAGTACAGAACTGTAGAATTTATGATTGTCTTGCAAATACTTCATCTACTTCTCATTAATTATAACTCCCAGAAGTTCAACCACAGAGTAACAACTGGTTGAACCCTCCTCTGGAAAATATATTTTAAAAACAGTTGTGTAAGGCTCCTGGCCCCCTGCCCCCTCCCTAACCACCAAACCTTGTTACTTAGATGGACTAACTCCCGATGGTGCAAATGTAGAGTAAAGAGAAATGATCACACACATGAAATCAGTGCAATCATTGTTTACGTGTACATAGAAATCACACTGGCAGTGATTTCCTATGGAAAGGACCTCTCAACAAATTCGACATCTGTGAGTCAAAGTCAACAATTCCAAAATTCATCCATATGGTATGGCTTGATTACTATGGAAGTCCTTACAAACAGGTCCAGGGACATGTTAATCGATGGCAGCCCCACAATAAGTTTACTTCTGTAATAGTCTGTGCTGACAGATGTGTAATACATGGACTGCTATGATAAAGTTTTGAAAAGTATCTTTGTTATAGCCAGTCTCATTTGTACAAAACTAACTGTTAAGAAAGTAAGCCGGCCTTGTATTACCACAAGGAAACACTCATCAGATGACTGCATCAGAAAGCAGCTTGCAGCTTTAAAAATTGATACACACCTTTTACCATGGCATAAACAGCAATCACAGGTAGAGTGCCTATAAAGACAAATACAATAAAATAAATACACTTATCTCTGTTTCATTTCATGGTACCTGGTAGAGATAATTCCAGTCATTTTAAATAGAATTAAGCCTTATTTTATTCTTGAGTCTAGACTTGGACTAATTAAAACTTTACTGCTTCCAGAATCATCAGCAGGTTTAAAAATTGTTACACACCTTGAACATTTTTTTTGTTTTAATAAATTGTTGCTAAAATGTCTCTGTGGCATAATTGTTTAGTATGTTCAACTGTCAACCAAAAAAGTTGGTGGTTCTAGCCTACCCAAGGGCAATGCTTCTTTGTTTCTCATCCTTTGGATGAGATAATAAGCTGAGGCCCCATCTACTTGACCTGGTGGTAGCTCAAGTGGATGTCAAAAATCATAGGGCACTTATTGAAAGAGTAGGAGTTCTTTATTGATTATCACAGCTTATATACATTATTTACATTATTTACAATTATTTACACTTTTATGCAATACAGAACAATCTCATGTATTAAACATTTCTCTCCACCAAAATCTCTGATAATGCCCATTTACAGTTAAACTTTATTTCATTATTGTTGCATAAAACATATTAATATGTACTATGAATTATGCTTTGACACACATCTTGATATATTTGTGTAATATTGTGCCATTAAATATGAATGTCGCTATTCAATGACTAAAATAACCTACAGACAATCTAGCTGACTGTATTCTCTAGAATAGGCTTTACAGATATATGGTCATTTAATCCAGGGGGTGAAGAGGCATTCAATTTAATTTGCCATCTTGCTTCAAGCTCACCTAATTTCTTTTTAATACATCCAAAGTGAAACACACCACAACCATTATTCTTAGCAACATGTCTCCATAATGCATTGTTGGAGTCTTTCTTCTTTATATTATAGTAATGGTCATATATAATACACTATATGTTTCGTTCTACAATTGCCTTTTCTATACATTATACTTTCTAATATAATGCTCTTCTCATTTGTAATATACTTACACTGGTTACTTAGTTGTCCCCCCTAAATCTACATTTTCTCTACCATTTCCTTTTTTCCTTTTCTAACTCATTCTTCATATTAAACCCATTTCTAGAAACAAACCTTGGTGTTTTTCCCACTATGTCCACTATTTTTTTGTCTGTCTTAAATAAATTCCAATTATTAGAAATAATATTCGTAACCTCTGTACTCCATGGAGTATATTGTACTATGCAAGCTCTATTGTATCCAATATTATCTACTTCAGTATCTGTGTTTGCATTACTCTCTATACTAAGGGGACCTTTGCCTACCAATGGTATATATTTTTTACCCCATTCGTTCCTTACATATTCTGTCACATCTGATACTAACCACCTAGGATATCCTCTTTGCAGGAACATTTCCCAATTCAATCAAAAGTCAGCATAGTCTGATGTCATCCTTGCTGCTCTGATGCATTGGTTTTGGCTTAGAGGATGGAAACTAGTGTATTTTAAATATCCATTGCTAAATGTTTCCTTCCTATATATTTGTGTTTTTATTTTATCATTTTCAACTGTAATACATGTATCTTCTATTCATATCTATATTAAAAGTGAACTTTAGCCAGCTACATCTTGAGTTTAAATAGACTTTAAATTCCTCTAATTCCTTAAGGGTGCCCTTCCAAATCAAAAACACATCATGTGTCCTGTGCTGTGAGGAACAGGCTTTAGTTGTTTTAAATATTGTTGACTTTATTTCATTAAGTCTCTTAATCCATAATGTCCATAGAATAAAAAATATTTTTATCAGTTTTTCCAATCGCTTTTCATTTTTTGTTACCATAATACCTGTATTCGAACATACTCATATTTAAATTTTCAACCTTTACAAAACCTTTCACATCTTGTTATTACATACTTCTTCCCATAACTTCCTTACTCTAGAACATTTCAAAAACACGTTCTATTGTTTCAAGCTCCCCATATTGATTACACACTCTAGCTTGTTTTTTTTTTTTAAATAAGGCATGTTAGCTTTAACAGGCAATTTACCTACTGTCAATCTCCACAAAAAATCTTTACTTTCATATATTCTCTTACACCATGTAAATCTTATTTTGATAGCATTTCCTTTTCTCCATTTCTAAATGCCACCATGGAAAAAAATAATATCTTCAGTCACATCATTTTCCATATTTTCCTTAACATCATATTTTCCCCAAAAAGTTATATTTCACATTCAAAATATTTTCTATTAAATATCTATTCTCCTTTTTCAGACCTAATAGAGCTCTTTATAGATTCAATAATGTTGCATGAGCAATTGGGTTAATTATCCCCAATCTCCCTCCTTCTTCTTTCACATACAAGATCCCTCTTCTAACTGGATTTAACCTGGATCCCCATATAAACGAAAATACAATGGACATTCTTTTTCATAATTATATGGAATCATGTAAATATTTGTTAAATATGCTAGCTTGCCCAAAAGAATCTAATTTATTAAATATGCTTTTTAATATGGCAATTTATAGTTTTTTAAATGTACACAAATCTCTTAATTCCTGAAAGATTTTCTCTCACTGTTTCATCTTATGCTCATTAGATACAAATACTATTCCTAATATGTCTATAACCTCAATGTTAAATCTCTTCTATATTTCCCACAAATCCAAAGCCTTTACTTTCATTCTTATTTACAAATAAACCAAGCATCTTTAAGTATGTATTTAGCTTTCTAATTCCCTCTTCCACGCATTCCTTATTTTTAGAAATTAAAACGATATCATCTGCATATGTGTATATTACTGGCATTCGTATTTCCTCTTTCATCTTATACTGTGCCACATTTAACACTCTATTCATTTTATTAACTTCCACAATCATAACTAAAGCAAATAAATGCTACTTGCAGGACATCCTTGCCTTATTCTATACCCTATTTTGATTTCTTCACTTACCCTTCAATTTAAAATTATTCTTACATTATTTTTCTCATATACCAATCTAATTCTTTTTATTATCCTTTTATTTATATTATAACCCCCAGAGTATCCCATAGATATTCATATTGTATTCCATCAAGTGGTTTACTCAAATCATCTACCATGATTTTGTTTTCCACCTTTCATTTATAATACCATATATTACTTCTTTTATTATCCATAATAAATCCTGACTTCCTTTCCTCTTTCTACCAAAATTGTATATTCAAGTAATTTATCTACTTTGTTAATGTTTCAGTTATTATTCTCATAAATATTTTATAATCTGTGTTATTCAACACTGTTGGTCTCCAATTTCTTATATCATTTGTTTTATTTTTACATATAAAATTCATAACTCCAGTACATATTTTTTGTCTTCCACACCTATCTTTAACCATTCATTTAATACCTCCACAAATTACCCTTTTCCAGTCCTCCGTGTTGCTATAATATGATACTCAGTATCATCCATTCAAATAGCCTTTTCCAAATTAAGTTCTTTTACTATTACATTTAATTCTTCCACATTTATAGTTCACTCCAAGCTCTCATTATCTTCTTTACTTAGCTTTTTAACTGTCCATTTTTGTCTCACTTTCATCTCTTTCTTTACAAAAGTATGCTCTATATTCTTCCTGATCATCTCAAGTATTCCATTTTGCACAGACATTCTTTCTCCTTCATTATTTAATTTCCTTATTATTCTCTTATTTTCTTTTACTAATTTATTCAAATATGGCACCACCTCTTCTTTTATCCTTGTAAAAAGTATCTTTGTTTATATAACACTTTCCTTACCTTTTCGTGATTTCTCGCATATATTTTTCTCTTCTCATAAAATCTGTCTTATCTCTTAATAATTCTCTAAAAACTTCATGACTCAACTACCTATATTTTAATATCTGTATCCTTCTCTTTTCAGCTTAGTAATCCAGAAAATGCATTTTATTCTTTTCCTTAAAACATCCCCACCAACTTGTGCAATTTTCATAGAACATTTTCATATCTATATAATATTTCTATAATTTATTAATCTCTTTCCTGTCTTATTTATCTAAATCTTTTTCATTAAGCCTCTTAACACCTTTACCTATTCTTATGTATCATTTCTCCTGTACTTTAATCCACATGGCTACATGATCTGAAATACCTATCATTTTATCCCTTTCTGCATAATTTTTAAACTGTCAGATATTAAAAAAATAATCAATTTCCATTTTTATCTAATTTCTTCTATATGTCCAGTGATTGTTATCCCATATATATAACTTTTCATTATTTCATATACAATCTTAGCATCACTACTTTTTTGTTTCTTATTCTTAAATTAGAATTGAGATATCTTACCAATATTATATGCATATTGACTCCTACATACTTTAGAATATTTTTAAACATTATCTTCTTTCATTCTTTGTAACATATGCATATATTGCAATAATTCTGTAAACATATGTTTTCCACTTTAAATATATCACTGTTATTCTTCCCAATTCTACTATTGTAAAATGTAAGATTTTAATATTTTCCTGACACAACACCCTTATTCCCGAGCATGTATCTCTTCCCATATTCCTTATAATATTTCCACCTTATAGCACATCAGTTTGTAATCTTTAGTTGTCTGTCAAAAATTCTTGTATCTTCTAATATAATTATATGTGTATCAAGAGTGAAGCACAACATTTGTACCTAACCTTCATTTTATATTCTTTATGATATTAACATTTAATGCTAATATTTTCAGCCCTCTTATAAAATAAAAGTATTATTATCCTCTTCTACTTCTGTCGTTTACCATTTTATTTTCTTTCACAACTACATGTTTAACTTCCTTTTCCTATCTTTCACCCTTTTTCCTATAGGATTTTTCTTTCCCCTTACTACCTGCCAGTTTACATATTCTTCCTCACTTGTATTAAGCACCCGTCTACCCCTTCCTTTTTTCATCCACTATTATGTCTTTATTGCTTTCTTGTATAGTGATCTGTCCTTCTTGTTCCTTTTCTATATTTCTATCTATATCATGTACAGAATTCTGTGTATGTTTTTGTTCTATAACTTTTACATATTTTTCAAAATCCACCCATGTATGACCAATTTTTCCACATTTTTATATTTCATATCACATTTTTTTACGTTTATGTCCAGGCTTACTACAAATAAAATATTTTCATTTGTCACAATCACTAATAAGATGATTATCTTTTCCACAAAAAATGTTTTTGGCTGTCCTCTATATTTAACAAAGCCTCTGTTACCATCCAAATTTATCACACTTGAAAAGTGTACAACATTTCCCTTTTTCATTTTCAAAATAATCCCACAATCCCAACCCCCAGTCCATCATATATTTTTGTCATGTCCATAACTTCTTTACATATAGTCTTTAAATAGTCCATTAATTTCTCTTTTTCAACTTCTGTTTTGAATTTTACCAGAACTTTTTTTAGTTTCTGTATGAAATACCTGCACCACATAAGCGTTCCAAGGATTACAGTTTTTTTTAATTCATACTGCTCATACTGTTCTGAAAAAATTCCCATATACTGTCCTGTTTCAAACAATATGTCACAATGCATTTCTTTATTACTGTGAATGAAATGTCTTTCCTTTTTAGGTAAAATAACCAATGCTGCAATCACAATGTCCCAAACCTCATACCTTTTGAGACATTTCTCTTCCTTACTGCTTACCTTATTATGAATTTCTTCTTCACCTCTTTCACTTCTTCCAATTTTCTCTCACCTTCTTTAACCATCTGTGCATAAGATTTCGTCCTTACTACAATCTTAGCAACCTCTTCCTCTTGTATTTTTTCCATAATTACACCCCATGAAGCCACTACCTCACTTTCTGGTTCACTCTAGCTAATCAGTATTTTCCTTGAACAGCTTTTATTAGAAAAGCACCTCTGCATCCTCCAAAGATTTGGACACCCTCACTCATATATCTTGTTGTGGTATCTGTTTCTCTCCTGTATTTATCTTCCACTCCTCTGACTTTGATCCTCTTTCCTCTGACCTTATCATTTCCTGAGAAGGCTCGACTGCCTTCTTTCTTATTCCACCTCCAAGTACTTCAATTTCTTTAGCAATAAGCACATTGCTATCACACTCCATACTTTCTCCCAGTTTCTTGAAACTACCTTCATGCTTGGACCAGAAACCAGAAGTGTCACATTCAGTAGCATCCATGTACACTAAGAGTAAGAGTTCTTTATTTAAAATTCATAATACACATTTAATACATTTTATATACATTATTTACAATTATATACAATCAGTTTTATATTTTTCTTTATATGTTTATCTTTTTAATTCCACCACTGTTTTTTTCATAACCAAAATGTTATATTTTTCAAAATATCTGACAATGACCATTTTCCATTAAATCTTATTTCCTTTAATCTCTTATTCCATATAATCCATATTATACAAAATAACCTTTAATCCTATTTATCCACCACTTTTTCTTTTATAGTTTCATAATGCCCATATTTTATCATATCCAAATTCACATTTTGTAATCTCTTTATACATTCTTTTTCATATATTTCTTTCCCTAATCTTGTCTGGGATGTGAATGAGACTGGCCACTGGACAGGACATATGAGCAGGTTCAACACCATGCTACAGACATGGTTAATGCTGCAAAAAGAAGGGCAGCTGATGTAGCCAAAGATTGTGCCATCACAGGTGGAGGGCCTGCAATAGAATAGCCACTCATGGCCACTGAGTAATTCCAGGTGAACCTAGGGACACGCAATAGCTTCCAGGCATCCATCACACCATACATCATGGAGGTGGGTGCCAAAATGTCCACAGTAGAGGAACATGCAGATAAGCTTACTGTGATCACCATTGTAATACTGCAGCAGTAATTCTGTCAGACTGTACATACCTTTACGTGGGTGCCAGGTCTATGTGCTGTGGGGGGATTAGCTCAGTTGTACACTCATACTCAGAATGTCAGCTATACATCAAGTAACACAGTAGCTACTGTACATGTGAGATATATGCAGGTAATACCTTGTTGTGCTGCAGCATGTAGTGGTACTGAAATTGCCTCACCCTCACCTTTTTACAGGTCCATCAGGAGTTGTCCAAGGCCATGGTCCTACTTACGGTAAGCGTGATACTGTTTTGTTATGGAACATGCATATGCTATTAAGGGTGAGGGCCAGGATAATACCCTGTGTACAGGTAATGTTGTGTATAACCAGAATAGAACCTTTGTATGTTCCAGGCTGGAACAGTTACCTAAGTTCCTAAAGTGGGTAATCACAGAAGTGTAGCTGAATGATCAGAAACACATTTTCCGTCATAGTTCAGAGCAAATAGGCCTCCTGGTGTACATGAGGCAATTAATCCAACATGCCTTGTACATACCAAAAGGTGGATGGTACATACTTTATATATATTTGTTAAGATACGTGCACTATCATACTGCATGCCTAAAAGGTACATTGTACTGGTCAAGTTTCACTTGATTTACCTGACGT
>NC_056728.1:1574206163-1574258663 GCF_019279795.1 Protopterus annectens | reverse complement strand
ACTATGCCATGTCAATGAAGGGCCAACAGAATTGTGCTCATTTTTACTAAGTGTATGGGCATGCCCAGTGTGACTGTCAGTACTTATAATGTGACTTCAGGCCACACCAACCTATATTCTAGTCCGGGATTTTGTAACATCTGCCCCTGTTTCTGCAGTACTGCACTTTGCTCAAAATGTCCACAGCATTCCCTAGCTATCTGCTGTACTAAATATGTGACTGTGGTTAGTAATGTTACACTACCAACAGACTGACAGTCTGCATACCTCTCACCTGTCCTGATTTTCACAGATGGTCCAGAGTTTCACCTCATATGTTTGGCCTGTTCCTCACACATTTGTGGTCTTCTGGTGCCTTATTGAATGTTAACATCAATATGTTCTACTTACTACAGAAAACAATTGTGTATCAGACTTTATATCCATTGGAATATATGCACAACTGCAACACCTTTACTTCCAGCAAGGTTTATGTGACCAATATTTAAACTCTGTCTCTATGTTTCGGTCTTTGTCCCCCCAATCATTCTGGCTTTGTCCAGATTTCTTGAAATGAGAGGTTGGGTGGTATGCCATTCTGTGAAAACACCAAGATAGTACTACCACATATGTAAAAGTGAGTAATTCCAGATTAGAACCATCAATTCCATCATCCATGCTAACTTCCCTAGTCCACTGAGCCACACAGTTTGCTAGACAAAGAGTGGTCATCCATCACACAATCAACAGCATACATATGTACATTGTTATCTTGCATGAAATGAGACATTACAATGTGTGAGTGCTATCTATGTTACAGCCATGAGATTGCCTGGTCCACTACTATACCATAGCTGATTCTTTGTTAAAGAGGCTATATTGGTTCACCACTGTATTGGGGTTGGAGGAACAGCAGCACATAATCAGCTTGGGTAGGCAGTAGTCCAAATATCATGTGTGCCCACTGTTTATAATCTCCCTTGCCTGATGTGAATATTCCATCCATGAGGCCTAGTGAATATTAAGGAACACATACTATTGGACTGCATATCAGTTGTCCCATATGGATGTTAACTCTGACCAACTAGCCCACTATATTTTTTGCATAACAGCAGCATATCCATGCATATGATACCTTATTATAGTAATCCTTACAATTAGTGTGTAAGTTAGAGACTTACCTTGCAAATGCAGCAGTTGATAGACCTGTAGTTCAGGGCTGACTCTATGTGATGCAAGCCGTACACAGCCAATACATGGGAAGGCCCACATCTGGACAGTGCAGTGGTGCAGCAGTAGAATTATCACCTCATAGCAAGAGGTTCTCTGGTTCAATTCTCAGATGGAGTGCCTTCTGTGCATAGTCTGCATGTCATCCCTGCATTCATGTGGGTTTTCTCTGGGTACTCCGATTTCCTCCCACGTTACAAAGACATGCATCTGGAGCGTTTCTCCCTGGGTCTCTGTTGAAGATTGGCTTCATTCCAAGTTCGCCTTTCCTGGTAAACAAATGTTAAAATAAAATAAATAAATAAACATACAGGTTGTGTGTGTTTCCTGACATCAGCTATTTTATTATATGTATTTGAGTGGGAGTAAGGTGTCAATCACTGGGGCCCTAGGTTTTCAGTGTATGTGCTATGCTTTGTCTCTTAGCCAATGCCAGGGCATACTGGGTACACCTACATCTGCCTACAGGGTCATCATTAGGGGGTTCCTCCTCTGAGTCTTCCTGTGAGTGTGGCTGTGGTGACCTAGGCACTGGTGAAGGGCTGCTATGGTGACCTAGGCACTGGTGGGGGGCTGTGTATCCCTTCCCTTTGCTGATCCTGCTGTAGCTGCTTCCACAGGATCATATTGTGTAGCATATCACATATTGTGAACATATGTGTACATGTGGCTGGAGAGTACTGCAGGGCTCCACCAGATATATCAAGACACTGGAACCATGACTTCAGCAACCCAAACACACGCTCTATGACAACTGACACCAAACACTCATAGACTGTATTTGACTGCCAAAAATTAAAACAAAGAAATGCCACAGCATGCTACTACATCACTTGGAATTAATGACAGATGTTCTTTAGTTAGGTTTCTTTTCTCCCTACAATATGGTTTCAGCATTGTGCACATACCAGAAACCTGCTTGTACTTTTTAAACCTTTTATTTCCTTGCACTGGAGTCAAAGGAAGGGAAAGCTCACCTACATTTTTTTAAACTCAACTTCTCACAAACATTGCAAAGAAATTCATCTCCACCTGCATGACATATCATGGACATTTAAATCTGTAATTTACACTGTTAGGTACTGCTGTCAGTCTTAGATGGGCAATTAATCCTACTAATTTCAGGAACACAGCAGCTGATATAAAAAAGACAGAAACTATGGAACTGTTTTCCACTGTTTTTATGGCAGAGGGGAGGAGAACTTAACACTATAATTTCATAGCAAAACAAAGCAATTAGATTATGGGTTTAAAGGCAATTGTCAACTCTTCTGACAAATTTGCATAAGCAGCAACACAGTATTGAAATGCTAAGCTTTAAATGTTATTTATAATAGTTTATGTGTTAAGATAACTGAAATGTAGTATCAAAGATTTCTGTGACATTTAGAGAAAAGTCAGAAAATATTTTTTTCTTGTAAAGTTTCAATGCATTTACCATTTTTAAGCATCCACCCGTACACACACATGCAAGTGCACACACACACACACACACACACACACACACACACACACACACACACACACACACACACACACACACACATACACACTCACTCACTCACGCATGCTTTTGTACATATGTACTTTATACACATACACATATGCAGAAATACATACTATATATATATATATATATATATATATATATGTGTGTGTGTGTGTGTGTGTGTGTGTGCAATATATGTGCATACAATTAATTATTTATAATAAGCAACATAGTATAGTTAAGCATTATTAATGCATACATTCTATTAAATATTGCTCAATGATTTACCTGGCCACTGTCACACACTGACTATGTGTTGCACATGCAGTCTTGGTCAATGTCTTTATGTCAGTATTTTTTTCTCTGTATTGCTAAGTGTATTTAATAATTGTTATTATCTTTGCCAATGTAGCCTAAGTTGTGGCTGAAAAGGGTCCTGGAACCAGTTCACTTTCCTGGTTACCAAAGTATAAATAAATATGAAATAGAAAAAAAGATGGTGAACATGACAGAAATAATTGGGGAAATACTAAAGCACATTTTAAGTCTGCATCATTCATGAGAGAGAAAAATCCTCCCACTGAAGGCATTGGGAAGTATCAGACAGACTAAATTTAGAGTCCTACTACTTGTCAATTTTAAATGTACAGCAAGGATCATTTACTGGGGTAAGAGTTTTCATACATCAGCATGAGAGTGTGGGGGAGGGTTTGTCAAATTTTTTAGAAGACTCCTCTTACAAAAACCTGTAAGCTACTTGCAGAAAAAGAAAGCGGATAAATAACAGCTATTTATAGCTTAGAACAAGCTCTGACAGGCACATAAATGAGGCTCAGTCAGGTAAATATAGAAACAGCTCTATTACAGAAGGTGTGTTTAGATGACAGTGCTTCACAGTCCTGCCATTCAATTTTAATGGAACGAGAAAACAGCACTACTTCCTTAAGTCTAGCATGAGTCATATAAAGAGGACTTGAAATGTATTCTGGGAAGAAGGAATGAAAGCAAGAAAACAAGATCACATTACCAAGGCAGGCTCCATCATCCTCCATTCTGAGAGAAACACATTCAAATTTTAAAAAGACGCACTTGGAATGATTTAGAGGCTTTAAAATAGCTCAAAAGTAAAGATACAATGAAAAAAATATGTTTTTTGAGTTCTAATGTGGATTTTTCCTTTAAGCTACCTAATGTAAGCTTTTTATGACAATGTTTTCAGTATTTACTTAATTAAATTTGTTTTCTTAGGGTATTTAGGATTTGGTTTGTTATTCATTAGTTATGTTTTCACTTTATTTTATTTTCATTTTTATTCTTTATTTCTCTTAGAATAGAACAATGTACAACAATTGAATGGCTTCTTTAAAGTCATGTCTTTGATGCACCAATCATGTGATTATAAACCGTATTTAAATGTGCATTCTAGGTGAAATGGTTTTACTCTGATGAAGCCCTAAGTATATGAAGGGTGAAAGCACTTAGTGTCATTTTTAAATCTTCCTTTAATTTATTTAATTAAACTGAGTTTTGTGATGGCACTTTTGTTGTGGCATTTCTTTGTTTTAATTGTTGATAGTCAAACATGCTCTCTGATGTTCCTAGCTTGTGTGTGTGCTTCACTATGGCATTCTTCAGTGGGTGTGTGTCCATTTCTGATGGGTGTCATCATCCATGATTCCAGTGCATAGCCAACATCACCCACTAAATGGCCATGTGGGATGTCGTCCCTGGCAAGCATCTGGTATAGCTGTGATGGGTGCCAGATATGGGAGTTGTGATAGCCGCCAGGGCTGCCAGCACACACATTCATGATAGTGCCCTGGGTATTGCACACAACCTGGCAGTTGATAGAGTGGTACCCCTTGTGGTTGACATAGCTTTCACCTTTTTCACTGGGTGGTGCCTTGATGTGTACATGAGTGCAATCTATGGCACCCAGTATCTCAGGGTGGAGTGCTACACAGTAGAAGAGTTGCATATTGCTGGCCCTTGCCTCAGGGGTAAGGGGAAAAGAAATGTGCTCACTGGAATATGGTAGCATGGCATCCAGCAGCTAGCACAGTAACCTGGATGCTGATGCCTGTGGGACCCCCATCATTTCTCCAGTTGGTCTTTGGAAGGTATATGTGGCTATTATCCAAAGGGCTACACATACCTTTGTTTCCACAGGAATGGATTCCCCTCAGTTGGCTTTGGACCTGAGTTGAGGGCAGCAGAGGTCAGTGAATACTTGTAGTATGTCCCTGTCCACCCTGTAGCACTCTACAATCTCCAGCTCATGTAGCTCCTGGAAGGTTACCCTTGGCCTGAGCATTCTCTTCCTTCTCTGCCTAAGCCTTTTGTCAGCAGCAGCCACAGCACTGATTTCAGCATCTAACACATGCAAATGTAGCAGACCTGCAGCAGCCCCTAGCATTCTGTCAGTTAAAATACCCAAGTCTGTAGCCCAATGGTTCAGAGTATGGGGGAAAAAATCATATCATAGGGTGTATGCATACTTTATAATGCTCTACTGTAGATGCTGCCTGTGTGATTAGCTACTTATAATGATATATTACCTGTCTAATATATCATTGACATCATTTAATGGCCCTAACTGAAGTTAAGCTAGGATCAACACTAAAGAATGCATCATTGTCCTTTTAGATACTCTGAGCACCATGGGGCACCACGCAAATGTGCACCCCATAGGTAAACACTGTTTAGTAGTCAGTGCACACACCCCCAAACTGCCATGCTCGGCACAGAGGTGCACCGCGCAAACATGTGGAAACACGCGCCCCATGGGTAAACAAAGCTTAGAAGTCAGTGCACACACACCCCCAGGCTTCCACACTCATCATGGTGGTGCACTGCACAAACAGGTGCAGCTAACTCCAATCAGCTTGGAAGTTATTGGACACACCCTCTGTTGATGTCAGCTACCCCCTTTGTGGACACCAACATGGTTCTCTGCCTACACAGAGGGGATATGCGGACACAGTTACCCCATTATGCTATTCAGTCTTTCCACCTCATTTTCATAAGGATCAGTGCTCACAACCTGAATACTACATGCTTTCAAGCCCTTCCACATTAGCAACAGCACCAGTGCACCACTGTAGATACTACCACAGGGTCCTGTAATGCATTCTGTATCATGCTATTAATATTTGAATTGAAGACATGTTTGAGCACTGTGGTGTACCATGTAAACATGCTAAGATTATTAAAAAAAATAAATTATTTTAATATATTTACTGTAACTTTTGGAAAATGAAGTGGATAGTTATGCTCATATGTGTGTGCCATGCCATTTCTATATATCTCCCTACATTTTTACAGCTTTTTTTGCCTGTCTACAGTCCTGTACATGGATTTTTTCTGTGTACACTGCAGACACTGACACCAGGTCTGCAGAGCTGCTTATCTGCTTGTTGGATCACTCTGTCTGCCTCATTTGCATGAGAGTCACCTGTTTATGAGTTGATATGCATGCCACAGAAGTTTCCATGTTGGCGAGCTCCTGCAAGCTGCTCAACAGCTCTTAATGAATCTAAAATTGTTTGTGCTCATGTTGGTAGCATGACATGATGCCTACACAGTAAAAAAAAGGTAGGCTTTATTAAATTCCCCCAAAATCTTTCCTCTGTTTTCTTGTATGGCATATTCTTCTTTACTGGAAGCTTATTTATGGATAATCTCCATAAAATGTGTGCATTCAACATATTTCAAACATCTATTCATTCTTGCTTTTACAGCTTTTATTTTTTTCTAAATTTGTCCATGGAAAAATGTAACTTCTCCATTATATTTTCATACCATTCTTTTCTATTCTTTTCTACATTGTTTTTATACATTTTCCATAATGATATTTTTCTTGATAAGATCTCATTTCTGTTTTCATCACATGCTTACATCTTTTAAGATGTTCAAGTTTCTCCTAAATATCTATACATTTTTCTTTTATTACATCTGCTATCAGTTTTCTTTGTTTTTCTTTCATCCAAGCCAGAATATTGTACAAATTCAATTGTTATTTATACAATTGGATTTATTGAACCCAGTTTTCCTTCTTTTTTAGAAATGCATACAATTCCTCTTTTGATTGTGTTTAATCTTGAACCCCATATAATTGTGAACCATATATACAATAATTCTTTATTAAATTCAATTGGCATCAAAACTAGACTCGTGAAATTAGTTATTTTTCCTAATAGTGCTGACTTCAGCAAATACAATTTCTTCCTACATGTAAGTTTAAATGTTCGACAAAACAATCAAATATTTTTTATTTTATTTAACATATCCCTCCATTGTATTAATCTCTGTTGCTCATTACCAAACTTTAATCTTAGAATTTCTATATCTTTCTTGTTGAATTGAATACCTTCTTTTATACCGGAAACTTAATCCTTTTTTACTTATTAATGATTAAACCTAAGACATTTAATTTCTTTCTTAGTGCCTTAATAGCCGTTTTCATTATTTCTTCATTCTTAACTACTAGTACTAAATCATCTGCAAATGAAAACATTGGTGGGCTCTGTCTTTTTTGTCTAGAACAATATCTAGATTCCTTTAATGTTAAATTACTTCATTTACAATTGCATTCATTAATAATGTAAACAATATACTACTTAGTGGACATCCTTCTTTTATGCTACTTTTTACCTGTTTTTTCACTTAACCAACCATTGACCACCAGTTTTACTTTATTTTTATTATACACTGATCTTAGAGCATTAACTATTTTTTTACTTATATTCGTCTAAAATTTCCCACAATACTGCATGTTGTATTTTATTAAATGCTTTACTAATGTCTCCTATTAAGATTTTAGCCTCCACTTTTCTTATTATATCTTCTACTATTTCTCTTAATATCATTAAAAGTTCTTGACCTTCTTTCCCTTTTGTTGCAAAAATGTTTCATTCAATAGCTTACTTTACATTTTATTCTATTTTGTAATATTTTCATAACAACATTATTTAACACTATAGGGCTTAAATTCTTTATATCTGAGTTAGCTCGCTTTTTCCATATAAATTCCATTACACCTATACATATTTTCTCTTTTTGTATACCTTTTTCTAATCGTTCATGAAAAACCTCTACTAGTTATTTTTCTTGTCATTTATTCAAATGTTTCTACATCAGCTATCCTACTCCATCTATTAGTATTGCAGCTTCTGCATCTGCTGTTTTGAAAAGTTTTCACTTCTGTTTTTGAAAAGTTTTCACTTCTGTTATAGTAATTTTCTTTTCCATTTTGTTATTATCTTCTTTAACTAATTTTTAAGTTGCATTTATGCTTTATTTTATTTTCATTTCTAACAAATATTTTCATAATATAATTTTTTATTGCTTGCATTATTTCTTTCTATGTTTTTCACTGTATTACTTTCTTCATCTCCTAATCCCCTTATTATTCTATTATTTTCTCTAACCATCTTACGAAAATAGGGTGCTACATGCTCGGTCCTGCCTTGTAAAAAATATCTTTGTTTAAACAACATCCTTCTTATCTTTTCTTGATAATTTCATATATTTTCTTTCCTTTTATATAAATCCTTCATTATGTATTATATCTCTAAAAATGTGATTATTAATGTCTTTATATTTACAACAATCTAGTTTTCTTGTTGTACTTTGCCATTCCAAAAACTCTTTTTATATTTCTATTTAAAAGCTATCCAACAGCTTGTCCATTTTTTGTATAAATCCTCATATCTATATGATATACCCATAACTGTAACATCATTCTTCTTATACCTTCATTTAATTTCACTTCATTTAATCTTTTAATGCCTGTACCTATTTTAATATATTGTTCCTTACCTTGAACTTCTACCCAGATTATTACATGATCTGAAAATCCTGTAATTTTTATATCTTTATGGAATGCTTTCAAAGTATCTGATAGTATAAAATAGTCAATTTCTGTTTTTAAGTTACCTCTTTTGCAAGTCCACTACTTATTATCCCATAAATATGTTTTACCACTTTACTTCTGAAATAACTTTCACATCTGTTTCTTCTTTTCTCCTGTGTCTTAAGTCACAATTAAAATCTCCTGCTAGTATAATTTGTATGTTGACACTAACATAATCAAGAATTTTCTTAAACATAATTTCTCTTTACTTTGTATAATATATGCATATACTGCCACAATTCTGTACACTTGATTCTTCCATTTTATATCCAGTATTAATGCTCTTTCTATAATTACAAACATGAAATCTAATATGTCTATATTTTCTTTACTTAGAAAGGCTATTCCTGAACAACTTTCTTCTCTTACATTCCATATTGCTTTTCTTCTCATAGTTTGTTAACTTGTATTCTTTCTTCTTCTGTCAAAATTATTATATCTATTAATAGTATGATATCCATATCCAATAATCTATACCACTCTGAGACCCCTACTCTTCTTCTTACATTTTTGATACTGTTCACATTTATAGATACAATTATCAATCTATAAAAAATATTATGTTATTTTTCATCATTTTCCTTTCTTGTTTTCTCCTATTCCTATATTTTTAAATTTACATTTTCTATCTTTTACTCTTTTTTCTGATAGAATTTATTTTGCTTTTAATGTGTATTCATTTCTCTTCTCCTTCACTTGAATTACTTATTTTGTCTTCTTTTTCTAATTCTTCACTTATGTTTTCCTTTACTTTTACTGTAGTATCTTTCTCACCTTCCTTTTTTATTTTTTCTATACTATTTTCTATTATACTCTCATTTACTGTAGCTTCCCTCCTTTCCTGTATATTTTTTTCTTCTACATCCATCCATGAATGTCCTACCTTTTCACATTTAATACATTTCAGTTCACATTTTTTTGCTTCATAACCAACTTTACCATAAATAAAACATTTTCTTTTATAACAATTATTGATTAAATGATCATTTTACCACAAAAAAAATATATCTTTGGTTGTCTCCAGTATTTCACCAAACCTCTGTTTGTTTCCACATTGACTACACTAGGCATGTGTATTATTTTTTTCATTTTGCATTTACAATATCACTTCACACTCCCATCCGCAGTCCATAAACATCTGCTGTCATAAATCTTCATAACATCCATTACTTTACACACAGTTTTTAAATAGTCTATAAAACTGCCTATTTCGACTTCTGTATGAAATTGTATATACATTCTCTATTTTGCTTCCCTTTTAATTGTCTGTATCACATACAAATTCCACAGATTATCATTCTTTTTTCTTTCATATTGCTCTAAGATTTTCTCCATATATTGTACCTCCTCAAAAAAGTCACAAAAAGAGTCGTTATTAATACAAATAAATGATCTTACCTCTCTGGGTCAATACCCAGTGGTAATATGATGCTGTCCCACATTTCATACCTGTCTAGTTCTTCTTCTTACTACTTTTTCCTCACACAATGTTTTCATCTCACTTCCAATTTCTTTTCATCCTTTTCTTTTTCCTTCTTTCATGTTTGCACGTATAATTTCTTATTTCTGACCTTATTTCTTGTACTTTCTCCTCCTATATTCTCTCCATTATTTCTCCCCATATTGCTGCTTTTTCACTTTCTGGCTCACTTTGTTCTATGAAATCTTTTAATACAAATCCCTCAACCCTCCTGACTGGAGGGTTGTAACAATACATTCCCCCTGTAACTTTCCTTCAGGCTTGAATAACTTTTGCTGGAATAACCTCTCAGTATCACTCTCCTCCTGAAATGTCATACAATTTTTATTCCACTCCTTTATTGTCACAAGCTCATTCACCATAAATAAGCTTTCTTGTGAATGTTTGGCTGCCCTCACTATCACATCTTCTTCTTTTTATCTGCTTACACTATCATTTGCAATCTTCCTCCATACTGCTTCTCTGAGCTACCTTCATGCTCAGACCAAAAGCAGAAAGGATAACTGCAAATTATCCTAAGAGTAGGGTTTTTTATTGATATATACATGACATATTATTTGCATATTTATGTATTTACATTATTCACATCTATTTATAAATCTCCATACATTATAAACTTCAATTTAAATATTTCCACCCACTCTTTTATCCACAACCAAAACACTGTTTTTTCCAAAATCTTTGTCAAAGTCCATTTTCTACTGTATTTAAATTCATTTAGTCTCTCGTTCCATATAGTTCATTAAACATAAAATATTACTCTGTCCATTTTCTTCACTTCTTCCGGTTTATGTGCACCATAATAACCAAATTCTATTATGTCCATATGTATTTGTTTAATTTTTAACAAACTTTTCACCCTATTATCTTTACATAGTTCTTTCCACAAATTATTAACTCTTTCACATTTCAAAAGCACATGCTCAGTAGTATCAAACTCTCGACATTTATTACGTATTCTATCTTGCTTTTTTTGTATGGCATATTTGCCTTAACTGACAATTTTCTAATAGATGATTTGCATAAAAAATCATTACATTCTTTAATATTTTTATAGTTATCATATCTCATCATTATGGCTTTTTCTTATCTATTTCTAAATCATTCCATGGATCAATACAATAAAATGCTTTCATAATACTCAAGTACTATTCCTTTCTATTTTTCTCACATATATTCTTTTTTTATTTTTCCATAACACAATTTTGTTTTGGTACACTTTCATTTCTTCATTCACAATGCTTTTACTTCATTTTTTAACTTCCATTCCTTCCCACAATTCTTTGTATTTATAATACAGCATCACTTTTATCAAGTTTTTGTTTATCTTCATAATTCCTTTTAATACCTCATATAAAATTAAAGATACTGCATGTACTATTGGGCTTATTACACCCAAACCTCCTTGCTATTCTTTCATATACAGAATACCTCTTTTGACTGGATTAATTCTAGAGCCCCATATAAAAGAGAATATAATCATCATTAATTCCTTTTCATACTTAATAGGAATCATATAGATGTTAGCAACATAAGCAATTTTTCCTATTACCATGGTGTTCAACAAGTGTGTTTTTTCTATATGAAAATCTATATGATTTCCAAAAATTAATCATGTCCTTTACCTCTTTGAGTACATTATCCCATTGCTGTTGTCTGTATTCATTCCTTCCAAATGTTATTCCTAATATAGCTATATATTATTTCATTGAACTCACCTCCTATCATACATTCAAAACCAAGTCCTTTACTTTTCTCCTTATTTATACTTAAACCAATTTTTTTTAATTTATACTTAATTTTTCATTTACTTTCCCCATCCATACTTTATTTTTAACAATTAATACAATATCATCTTCATAATTATACATTATTGGCAATTGTACTTCCTTCATCATTTTGTATCCACCACTACTTGACATTTTATTAATTTCCTTCACTATTGCATTCATAACTAATGAGAAAATTACACTACTAGCAGGGCAGCTCTGCTTTATTCCACATTCTATTTTATTTCTTCCACAATCCAGCCATTTACATTTAGTTTTACATAGTTCCTCTCATAAACAGATTTTATTACTTGTAATATTTTTTGCTTACATTATATGCCTGCAAAATTCCCCATAATTATTTATATTATCATAACCTTCGCTTTTACATTTTATTTATATCATCAATTATTTATCCTTTTATCCATAATAACTCTTGACTTCTTTTTCCTTTTCTTCCAAATACATTTTGGTCATATAGTCTACCCATTTTTTTCTGTAACCTTTTTGTTATTATTCTCATAAAAAAATATAATCTGTATTATTCAATGTTATAGCTCTCCAATATTTTATCGCCTCTTTATTTTCTTTTTTAAATATAAATTTTAGAACTCCTGTACATATCTCTTTCTCTTTAATTCCAGTTTGTAACCACTAATTCATAACTTCTATAAAATTATTTTTGCCACTCTTTCATTTCTTTATATTTTATAATCTGTATTATTCAATGTTATAGTTCTCCAATTTTTTATCTGTTCTTTATTTCCTTTTTTAAATATAAATTTTATAACTCCTGTACATATCTTTTTCTCTTTAATTCCAATTTCTAACCATTCATTCATAACTTCTATAAAAATATTTTTGCCACTCTTTCATTTCTTTATACATACCATATTGAATTCCTTCCAGTTCTGTTGCAGAATTCATATTAATATCTTTTAGAATTTCATTCAATTCTTACATGGTTATTTTTGTTCTAAATACTCATTTCCTTCTTTATTTAATTTTTCACCTTTATAAATTTGTTCTATGTTTTCTTCTCTCTTAACAAATAATTCCAATACATATTCTTTAATCGTTTCGTATATTCCTTCTTGCTGTCATATTTGCTTACCTTCCTTATTTTTTACTTCTGTTATTATTTTTCCTTCTTTTATTATTTTACCCAAATATGGTACTTCCTCTTCTTTCTTTCTTTCCTTGTAAACAATATTTTGCCTATATAACAAGTTGTTAATTTTAATTTGATTAATTTTATATATTTCTCTTTCTTTTTCATAAAAGGAACTTTTCTTCTCTAATAAGTCTTTAAATGTTTCTTGACTTAATATCTTATATCTCTCTTTTTCTTTTCTTCTTTTCTTCCATATACATTCTAAAAATACTTTTTTATTTTTCTTTAAAATTAAACCACCAAACAGTCCCATTCTCACAAAACTCCCTCATAGTCATATTATTTTTCCATAATTCCACAAGTTCTTTTTTCTCTTCTAAATCTAATTTATTTTCAGCCATGAATAATAAGTATTGCCACATTTTTGCACTTTAAATCACATTTTTTTGCATTATGCCCTGTTTTACCACATAAATAATATATTTTTATCACATTCATTGATTAAGTGATCATTTCTTCCACAAAAATAACAAGTTTTTGGTTGACTCCTGTATTTCACAAAACCCCTATTGCCATGGACATTAATAATATCAGGTATGGGCATAACATTATCATTTTCCATTTTCAGTATTACTCCACAATCCCATCCCCCAGTCCATATTCCTTTTTCATCATATATTTTTGTATGTCCATTACTTCTTTGCATATAGTTAACAAATGTTCTTTCAGTTCTTTTGCTTCAATTTCAGTTCTAAACTGAATCATTATTATTTTTGTTTGTCGGTAAAAAGCTTGTATGACATATTCTCACCATGGATAAATATTTTTCTTTTGTTCATATGCACCCAAAACATTTTCCATGGCCTGCCTTGTCTCATATATCAAGTCACAAAAAGTCTCTTTACTAATGAAATGAATGCTTTTACGTCTTTTTCCACCCAGAGGTACTATGACAGAGACCCAAACCTTATACATGTCCAAACTTTCTTCTTTTTTACAGCTCACATGTACTGTATACTTTTTTGTTTCCTTTATTTCTTCTTTCTGCTTTACTCCTTCTCCCATAGTTTGTGCATAAGTTTTTGTCTCTTGAACTTTTTATGGCACAGTCTCTTCTTCTCCTTTTTCTTCTTCTATTTTCTCAAAGGTGTTACTCCATGAAATTGCTGCTCCACTCTGTGGTTCACTTTGGTTTACCATTTCTTCCAAATAATCATCCTGCAACCCTCCCAATTGGAGGATTGTAATTATCCATTTTTCAGAGGTAACTGTCTCTCCTTCATACAATTTTCCTCTGAATGCATCTCTGTTATAGCTACAGTCTCCTTTTCTTCCAATATCACTGTTTATTCTGCACCCACAGCATCAAAAAAAAACTTCTGGCAGTGAGTCTACATTTCAATTACATTTTCCTCAGCCTTCACTTCATTTTCAGCCAAAGCTGAATCAGCCATGTTTTCTTCCTGCTCCTCCTGGCTGCCTCCATGCCTGGACAGAAAACAGGAAGTCAGGATGTGTAACACACAAATCCTTTCCCTGACTACCAAGAGTAGGGGAAGGTCCCTGATGCCATGGCTAAATTTTCCATTATAGTAAAAATAGCACCTTAGGTACCACTGAAAAGAGACCACTAGTATTGAAGGACTAACCCAGGCAACAAAGGATAAGTAAATAAAGTAAATAAAATGCTAGTCGTGGATGACTATGGTCATTCTCTGATCACAAACATGTGTTATATGTTTTACAATTAGGTGACAAAATTCACCCTAACAGTTTCACTCATGAGGTGAATTTCTTGGCAACCAATTCTTCAGCAAATAAGTATCTGGTTGAGCCAGCTGCAGTCCTCTTTGTTATGAACAAGTAATAGGAATATTACCATTTATTCAGGTAAGCCGCGGTGGAACAGCAGTAGCGTTGTTGCCTCACAATAAGAGGTTCTCCTGTTCGATTCATGGCTGGAGTGCCTTCTGTGTGGAGTCTGCATGTCCTCCCTGCAGTCTAGTGGCTTCTGAAAGACATGCGTGAATGGGAGTGCATTTGCTGAAGGTTGGGCATCGGGCTGGCAACTCGGCACCATAAAAATCTACTGCCACTCATTAGCAGACTGGAATTCCGCTGTGGTGACCCCTAACCGGGAAAAGCCAAAAAGACAAACAAAACCATTTATTCAGTGCCCCCCAAAGAACAAATTATTATGAATAAACTAAACATTTTTGCTTTGGTATAGTCTTCAATAAGGCAAATGCAAAAGACAAGAACAACTGGAATCCAAAAACGTACCACGGAGCCCTTGTACCAGCAACAACAAGTAGGTAGTCTTAACGAATTTATTTAACACAAACGTTTTCGCCGCACAAAGGTGCAGCTTCCTCAGAGAAAACAAATTAACAATGAGGTAAAAGTGCACGCCCCTTTTATACAAAGCAAAAGGGAAATGACAACATGATAAGGTGAAACTCATTGCTGCATATTATACTCACTTTTTTATGAGTTGCTATTTGAATGACTTTTTATGTTGAATTTTTACTTTAACGTTATGATTTCTTTCACATATTTTAAGAATTTTAAATATGTCATTTTAAATTTTATGTTTATTTCTTTGGTAACATTCCACACTTTGAAATGCTTATTACTAACATGAATTAATGTTTGCATTTTCTCTTTGAGGAACAAGTTGTTCTTATGAAGGCTTCTACTTGTTTACCAATTACTACAATGAGTTTGCAGTCAAATAATATAACTCGTGTCCTAATACTGTGCAGTATATAAGAACAAAAGGCTCTTTCAGACAATGAATGTTCCCTTTCTCCTCAAATATCCCATATTATAGTATATTCAATACCAGCCTTTTTGAATTAAAGAAGTGAATAATCTGGTAATAATATTCCTTTTTTAACACAGCTACACTGTACAAGAACATCAGCGACCAGGTCTAGTAGTTTCATGGGGTCTGTTAAAATGGTGGTACTCTCAAAACAGTGAAAGGTAGGGGGGAAATTATCTTCTCGTACAGTGCATTAACTATGTCCTTAAAGGAACTCTTAAACTATGCAGATATTTTCCAGAAAATAAATTTAGAAAGACAACAAATGTTATCCAAAGGCTAGCAGGTGAACCATGCAGGCAAGACTGCTTTTAGCTAAAGCTCTGCCTTTATAAGACAGAAGGAATAAGATATATAACAAGCATTTCAGACTAGAGACTATCAAAGGAGTGAGCAACATTTGCTCTTCTGTGGGAATTCCAGCTATATACAAACATACAAATATTTCAGGCACAGGCAATAATGCCCTTCTGGCCTGCTAATATACCAAAAGAGCCATTCCCAAAATAAGTGTACAGTTTGTTCTTAAAATATCTAAATTGGTACTTGCTTTAATGTAATTTGGTAGTCTAGTCCAAGCATCATGCATTCTCTCAAAAAAAAAATAGTACACCTCCCACTACTATATATTCTTCAACATAGGCTGTCTGATGATTATTTACTATTTTTGATAACCTCAACCATTCCCAAAAATGAGTTGTCTCTAAGTGCCCTAAATTCCTAAAGTAGTTCTCCTATTAAATATCTATATAAGATACTCTACAAGTTCAGATATTTAAGTCTTTCATAAAAACTTGAATTTTCACATCCATGGATGCCCTTGTTATATTTGTTATATTTCTGCTGTACTCTTTCCAGTTTATGCATACTTGTTTTCTCAAACGGTTTCCATATTATAATTCCCAACTCTAGTTTGGGCCTAGTGTGACATATAAACAATGATTTCATAATTTCTGATTTCCTAGACTGCATAAATCCTTTATACAACCAATAGCTCTATAAATATCATCAACCAATTGGTTAAGATTAGAAAAACTCAAGCCTAGATTTGCCCATATACCCAGGTACTTAAATGCATCTACAGTTTCAATCACTGTGTTCTGTATTAAATATTCATATTTCAATCTATGTCTTCCAAATCTCGTATGCTTAGTTATTAATGTATTTATCAGCATATTATTTTCTTGTGCCCAAATGGTCAATCTAGACAAGTTTGTTTGCAGACATGCCCTATCTGTAACACATATAATCAGTTTACTCATTGTCTAGTAATTTGCAGTACAGACTATAGAGCACCTCAGATGAAAAAGACAGATCTGAAATATACAACCTAAACAAGTAGGGGCCTGAGCCAGAGCCCTGTGAGACTCCCTGCCTGTAACCTAGAATTTCACCTGTCCAATTGCTGTATATTTGTCATGTTATATTTCTTAGTCCTGCAGCTATCCATCTTAACAAAATTACATCAATACATAGTTGTTTTAAATTATTGATCAGTGTTGTATGTATGATCTTACCAAACATTACAGTTATTTCCATGTAAATTACATTACAGCACAATTTTTCATTTATATTATTATAGAACATCATGTTACAGGTGGATATAAAATATATGCATGCTGATATATGGTTGAATTCCCTGACTTTCCATTTCTGATAATAGTTTATTTAAAAAAGTCTCCATTATTTTTCCATAACAATAAAGTAAATTTATGTCCTGTTGCCCTTCCCTTAAATATAGGTTTAATAAATACATGTCTCCAACCTTGAGGAATCTCCCCATACATAAATGACCTAGTGAATAACAGATATAATGGTACTGTAAGTTCATGTTAAAGTGTACTCATGTCATACTTAGTAATTCTATCTCTTTCCTGTTCTGTGTTTGGGGTCAATTTGCATAGCTCTTTTTTGAATATAATCTAATTTAATTTCAGTATCAGAATTTACTTGGATGTTACTAGAACAACTTATCAGCCTTTTTGTGGAGCCAAACTGATTTGCATAATATTTTGTAAATCCATCTATAATCTCCTGTGTTAGAGAATGAATTTTAGAATCTGCCCACACTATACCAATTTGTATGTTTTTATTCCTACCGTAAAGTATGTATCTATTAAATGGTTCCCTATTATGCTCAATATCTTTATATAAATTTTCTTCAAAATGTTCTTGCTCTTGTCTCACACTATGTTTAATTTGTCTATCAAGCTTGCTTATTTCAATTTTCAAAGTTATATTGTGACCTCTTTTCCATTTCTTACATTTTTTGTCTCTCATCTTAATCAAGTATCTTGTCCATATGGAAAGGTATCCTCCTGACCTTGTGTATCTAGATTCTGATGTTAAACATATTTTTTTATTATTTATTCTTGCATTCAAACAATTTTCTCCATCAAAATTTGCCACACTACTTTAGGAGTTTTCCCAGTGAACATATCACTCCAATTAAATTTACATAGTGACCTTTTTGCTTCCTTATGGTCTATTATTAATCTTCTGTTCAGTAGTTTATATTTCAGTTTGATAGAATTATCTACCAGAAATTTAGTGTTTATAACCTATGACCACTGTGCATCAATGGTGGTAAAACTTGAGGTGAAGTAACACTCACTTCCTTAGATACACAGACAATGGGTGGTATTCGTATTCGCTTGCTCAAATGTGATGGGGTACTCCTGATGTTTACAAATGAGCATAGCAAAACTGGGATTAATACAGGCCCTTTACGTTAATGCTCAAGGCCTACAAAATAATGAGATGTAAATGAAAAATGTTGTAAAGTGCAGTATGCTAATGAGGTGGTTTTGTCATTCATATTTCAACATCCATGTGGTATGCGCATCTATTGTTAAATGTGGTGCTTCACTTTTTATATTGGAGTTGCAATCTGCAAACTAGTTTGTCCAAATATGTACAAGTACTTCTCTTACACACAAATGAATTATTTTCCCCAGCAACCCCTTCATTAGTTTGTATTAAGTATACACACGCACCAAAATGATACATGGACATGTATGCAAAAGTACTTCCCTGATGTACATATGAATTATTTCTCCCAGCAACCCCTTCAGTAATATTTCTTAGTATGCACAAACACAAAATGAAGCATTCAGCAAAGAGACCCCTTCAGTAATATGTCCAGGTATTCACAAGCACTGACAAAAAAGCATTTCATCTACACAACCCATTCAGTAATCTGCACATGCAATGAAATTAAACATTTCACACGTGACCCTTTCAGCAATATGTCCAAGGTATGCACAAGCACTAAAATTAAACATTTCACCCAAGTCACTCCCTCAGTAAAATCTCCAGGTATACACAAGCATCAAAATGAAACATTTCACCCAAGCAACCCCTTCATTAATATGTTCTTGTATGCACAGGTACTGAAATGTTCATTTCACTCCCCTTCAGTAATATGTCCAGATATACATAAGTACTAAAATGAAAAAATGGAACATTTACCTAAGCGACCCCTCCAGTAAAAATATCTAAGAATGCAGAAGCACCAATCCAGCTCTCCTTTCATCTCCATATTCTGACCGAAACATGTTGTTTTCTGGTGTAACTTCAGGGTGATATACATACTTTGTATGCAAATGAGCTCATTCTAGATTCATGTCTATGAATCAGACTCATCTGCATACGAGTAAACTCCACTGACAGAATACTAGCTTTCCCCTGTCGCTTATGTGTTAATCATGTTAAACATTTCTGATAGGGGCATTTTCACAAAAAAGTCCTCCACATTTTCATAGTCATCCTGACACTCTGAGATTTCTATAAACTCACAGAGCTGCTCTTCACGGATCACTGCTATAAATATGTAAAGCCCCAGACTAGGAATATCACTGATTGTCTAGTATGTTCCATTCCCTGGTAAGACTTTTTCTTTTGTTTACAATTTATGCAATTGTTATTTCTGAACATATGCAATAATTAATTTCCTTGTTAATGTTAAATCAGTATTACTGCAGTCTATTTCGGGTAACTTTAAGTCTCCAGCCACTATTATTTTCCCCTACTATGTTTCATGCAAGAAATGTATGAATTACTACAGGTCATCTGCACTTGACTTTGCTGGTCTATACATGCTAACAATTGTCATATGTTCCAGGGTTGTTTTTATTGTGACAGTTACACAGTCTTTAGTACTGGTGTTATTGTTGAACATGTTATAGTTACATATCTCATAACAATCTTTAATCCCTGTCAAAACACCTCCACTTGATTTTTTATTAGAATGTCTGTTCTAGTAAAAGCACTTATACCATGACAGAACGGTTTCCAGTCATTGTTCTTTAACCATGTTTCACAAAAAAGACAATATTGATCTTTTGGGAATGTAGAAATTTTCCAATAAAGCATTAACAACCATCAGCGATACATTAATTATTGATATCTGTGAACTGTTAAATTTCTGACCTGGCAAAAGTCTTGTCTTACCTTAGTCAAATATTGCAATATATCTGCTGCAAAAATTTTCCTCCCTTGTTCTGACAAGTGCACATTCCTGTCTCAATATGTGTGTGCACAAAACTAGCCTTGGATATTCTGCACATTTCTACTTTTTAAAATGAGTCATTTTTTCATATAGTATTTAACCAAAAATCTTTTCATTCATGCTGGCCTGACTGTCCTTTCTGTATGTGATTTATGAGAAATACATTCTAACATATATACAAGCTATGCTATCTAAGAGGGCATTAAATTCTACTAGCAGTCAAAGCTTCTGTGAAGATGAAATAGTTTGTACCAACATGAATAAAAGCAGCTCCATACAATCTCACATGAAGGCATTCCAAGGCCTTTCTCACATCTTGTATTTTTGCTTCTGGCAGCCATAACACTATTCAATGTCTATTATCTTCTCTGCAAAAATAATCATCAGTTCCTCTAATAACTGAATCCCCACTTACTAGTATATAATTTCTGTCCAGATCTGAAGAATCTCCCACGTTTGATTCAGTAATATCTGCTCTATCAGTTTTTACAAAGGAATGATCTTTATTTCAGTCTTTTGTTACTTATTACGTTTGTTAGCATGCAATTCTCATCTAGTAGTCTTTGTATTTCCACAGCTTGAGTCATGTTGTCATCTTCAGTGTTTCTCCTTTTTTTTTCTTACAGTAATGTTTTTCAGTTCTTCCAAGTTTAATTTTGATTTCTTTTTCACCTGCCTCTTGCATATTTTCTCTACCTTTACTGTTGGAAAAATGTCAGTTTCTGTAGAATAAACGTTTTCTGATTGAGCAAAGTAATCTTTCAATGTAATTTGTGCTTTACATAACAAAGCAGTCTCCTTTTTAGTATACATTCTCTTTACATTATAGACGTTAATCAGTTTTGTTTTTCTTTGTTATTTGTTGTAAATTTTTCCTTTTTTTTTATTTTTTTTCTACGTGTTCTGAATCCTTAGATTGCTGAATGCCTGTCTTCTGAATTCCAAAGATGACATCAGTAGTATCATGTTTAACAGAGACTGAGTGATTGTTACTTGACAATGGTCACTTCCTTTCTTAAATATGTTCTATTTGCATTTCACCTAATGTGTTTTATCTAATCAACTCAGTCATTAATATAAGTAACAACAGTCGTCTAAGCTGTGCCAATTGCACAAGTGCAATCATCATCAGTAAGTCTGGATTTATTACTAAAAATGGTGAGTAAATCATCAAGCTTTTGACATGAGGAACACAGGCACCAATGTTCGCAACTATTACCTTTAAATATGCATAACATTCAGTATACTATGAAAGATACTTGTGTTTCAGCAAATCATTAATTGTATATTTATTTAAGGAATCCATTTTCAGCTACAAATGAATAAACAGTTCTGAAAAAACAGAATTATCAAAAGCAGTTACTACAAAATTCAAAGAAATTTTAAGACAGTTTCTATGAGTAAATTGCACCAAGAATATGCAGTTAAATATTAAATTAAGTGCATGGAGCTAACCTTATCCCTTATGAAGTAATTCAAAAAGTCTTCACTCTGACCTACTGTACCAGTTATGCCAGTGGCACTAAAATTCTGGATTCCCTTCACTTCAGTAGCTTCTGCTCACTATCACATGCAGGAGCATATTCATACTGCATTAAATGGACCAGATCATTCCATCTATCCATCCTCAACCCCTTTTTCCCATTTTACACATGGGGTCGGGGTGTCACTTCAACAGTGACAATCATCTCAAGCCAAGGCTTACACTACTGGGTGTTGTAAATAAAGTGACTAGCTGGGTGTGGTCTGGTTTATTGCAAGCTATGTTGCTCACCACCAGTTCATCAGATAACACCTGTCAAAAGGCCATTCCTATTGGTTGTGCACTGCAGTTATGTGCACAGTCATTTTGAACATACTGAAGTGTAGAAGTCTGCACTTTGTGTGACTGGACATAAGGACAAAACATTTAGATTACCAGTTTGAGAATATATCAGTCAAAGAAGAAATTATTTTTCTAAAGATAGGTTCCTTCTTAGTCATGGGGCAAACAGAATAATGTGTCACAAGATAGAAAGGTTAATTAAAAACATTTAAGAGAAAGAAATGGCAATTTGACTAGGGGTATTACCCACGCTAAACAGCGTGTAGATTTTGCTGCACTGGTTATAAAATGCCAGAAGTTTAAATAATAAAATGGATGAGCTGCCTTAGTAATAAAATAAAAGAGGTAGATACTGAGATTGTTACTGAAACATGGTTTAATTCAGTTGTTACTCCCCTGTAAATTCCAGGGTGTACATCCTTTCATAGTACCAGGAATGTACAGAAAAATTGGAGGGGTATTGATTTACTTAATGAATTTTCTTATGAGACATTTGAGTTGTAAAAAATGCCTGAGTAGATATAATTTTAGTGGACATCCAGTGCAGGTATAAGACACTCACAACAGTGGGGTGTTACATCTTCTCTGTCTCAAGCTGTTAATGAATTGGAGAACTGACTCACTGATTTTAAAAATGCAGTTAGACACAAGTATTCTTAACAGGGGGACATTTAAATCTCCCTGGTATTGACTGGGGAGAAATGAAAGAAAAACTAATTTTGAAAGGATTGTGTTATTTGAATTTAGTAAGTTAGACGCAATTCAGTATGTACATTATGGAGATAATATACCAGATATTTAGTCTTGTCACAGAGAGAAATAATAATAGCTGAAGTAAATGTTACAAAACTTTTCCCTAGTTCTGATCATTGTGTAGTTACTTGTATTTTGCAATATGAAATTCAAAAAAAAATATATATATATTAAGAAGTTTCTGTGGTACAAACTTCTCAGATGTTGAAACTTGGAGTTGGATAGAAGAGTTCTTAGGTAATAGGATTCAGAAAATGTGGGGTGTCTTAAATTGTAAGATTCAAAATACTATAGAAATTTTTGTCCCAGTGAAAATGCTGATTATGAGAAGGACATTTAGGAAATCACCTTGCTTGAATGTAAAGGTGACCCATTTGATTAATAGATGAAAGAGATGTTAGCAGAATATTATGGAGGAATCCAAGTAGAAATAATCAGAAAGTATATTGAGAAATGGTTGTAACAGTAAGAAAGGTAATTAGATGAGCCAAAAAATCCTACAAGAAGAAGCTGGGTACACATTTTAGGTAATAAATCCTTCTTTAAGTATGTGAGTGACTTTAGGAAAGAGTAAAATGAGAGTATTTGGATTTCTCAAACTGTAAAAGTTGTTTAAATCTTGTTTGAAGTGGGCTGAAAGTTTTACATAATTTTTTCTACCCAGGTGGATGGAAACCTTTTCTCTGCTGACCTGAATTCCTTTGATGTAAACAGTGAATATACTGTCCCTCTGCTGATGAAGAAATTGGTTGCAGAAGTTTTATATAAAATTAAACAGTAGTCTTCACCAGGTCCAGATGAGATTAATGGGTTCTTCCTGAAGGGTACTAAGATGACAATACTGGAACCACTAACCTACTTATTCCAAAATAGTTTGATATCTAGGTATGTCCCTCCATATTACTCCAGTACGTAAAAGTAAGCCTTTACACAGCATGGATAATTTTAGGCCAATAAGTCTAACAAGCATAATTTTAAAGCATTTGAACATATTATACTAGGAATACTGATGGAATCAGAATCCCAAAGTTATTGTGATCTCTATCAACATGGCTTTACTTCTAGGAGAGCCAGCAATACTGATTTAATTAGTTTTTATGCAGAAATAATAAGGACACTAGATGACAATTTACCAGTTTTCTAAATGTATGTTGATTTAGCTAAGGCTATTGATTCTGTTCCTCAGAAATGTATTTTGAAATATTTTGCCTCAATAGAAATTCAACAAGTATTCAGTTAGCTGGGTTGCTAATTGGTTAGATAATAGGAAGACATGGGTTTGCATTCATGGAGTAAGATTTAAGTAAATAAAAATCGATAAGGGTGCCCTTCAGGGATCCATACCAGGACCCTTCTTATTTCACGTATTTATAGCAAGCTTTCCCTAAAGTCCAAATGCTGGGTAGAACTTTTTGCAGATGATACCAGAATTGTAGGGATATTTACATCAATGGGAGATCATCAGAAATTGCAAATTTATTTAGATAAATTATGTGAATAGGCTCTGAGTAACAGAGTTTCATTTAATGTTGCTAAAAGCAGAGTTATGCTAGAAAAATATTAGATATACATAATGAATGTATGGGGAGATTTGAATAGTTTGTGAGCAATATGAGGAGCTTAGAATTTTGATTGCTAATGACTTGCTGTTTTTTAGCCATATAAATAAGATCTTGAAATCATGTTATGCTATATAAGAGCTATATTTAGGGGGATGTCCATTAGGGATGAGAAGGTACAGATAACAATATGCAAAGTCATAATAAGACCTATAATGGAATATGGGAGTGAGTTTTGTATGTATTCTGAATTATAAAGAAATAAATTAAAAATGATACATAGATTTGTCATGAGGAGAATCCATGGCATGACAGATACCAGTTATCTGGAGAGATTGAAAAAACTGACACTATATTTTCATTTGTACTACATGTGTAGGGGTGATCTGAAATGGTTATATCAATGTTTAAAATGAGATTTGTAATGCATTGGGGCTGAATGTTGTTATCTATGGAAAAGTTACAAGGAATAACTCTAATTTGGTTAAGCTAGGGATAGTAAATTCAAAACTAAGATATATATTTTTTTCATTTCAGATAGGGGTGCATTGAAATAAACTGTCCTTAAAATCATATAGAATCAAAATCTCATAAGTTTTAAAAAGAGTTTGGACTTATGGTTCGATGATATGGTATACCATACTAGGGTTGACAGGAGCAAGGGCTGTAGTGATATCATCTGTGGTCCTTGGCCTTAGAAATACATAGTAACATTATGACATATTGCAGTGTACACTTAATAGTGGGAAGATATGAAAAAGAAAGTAACTGAAGTTTTAACATTCTAAAGGGAGGGCCTTCCTAGCTTGAACTTCTACTGCTTAGTATGAGCAGACAAGATGGAAATAGGAGGCACTTTTAAAGTCACATGTAGAAAAGGGCAGACCACTCATGAGCCACAGAGTTTCATAGCACAAGAAAGAAATGGTGTGTGGGTGAGAAACTAAGCCACACAACAGTAGCAGATCAGTAGAATCCCCAAAATATTACATATTTTTCTTTTCTAATATCCTTAAATAATAAATGCTTCTTCTCTTCTGCTCCCACAGATAACAGGTTAATACAAACTTGGGTCCTTATTTCAATACTGGGGTTCTTAATATATATTTCCAAAAAGAATGAAGAATGAATGACATTACAATTTTATGCAGATACTGACTTTTTTAATGGATGGATAACAGTTTGAGGAAATGTTATTGATATATATATATATATATATATATATATATATATATATATATATATATATATATATATATATATATGTGTGTGTATATACCATATTTCTCCATAAATAAGACCTAACCAGATAATAAAGCCTAGCATCGATTTCCAGGATGGTCATGATATAAGCCCTACCTCAAAAATAAACCCCAGTTAAGATCGTCAACAACATACGACGGACCTGTTGAATTATAAAATAATAATATTCGTGACACCTGTTGACTGAGGTTATCGTACTCTGCTCACCATTTTTGGACCATTCTGGCATCCAACTTCTTTTCTTTGCAAAAAGTTGTAAGATTCTTTCCTCGGGAGTCCTCCATGATTTTTACTGTAACCCTAATCCTCACTCACACTTGACAGTTGAGATCCTTGGCCCATAAACACTGGCAAGTGTACTTTGGTCAAAGTACAGGCAATGTACGTAAAACGTGTGCACTTGATTACAAATGGGTGTAGTTGTGTCTTCTTAACCGTCGCAATTTTGTGTTGCCACTCCTGTCTCATAAGTCTTCAATTAACCGCCCCCCCAGACAAGATGAGTTCAAAAAGAAAGAGTTATTCCATTGAGTACATGAAATGAATCTTGGAGGACTCCTGGGAGAAGAATCTGATTGCCTTCTGCAAAGAGAAGAAGTTGGATCTCAGAATAGTCTGAAAATGGTGAGCAGCGTATGATAACCTCAGTCAACAGGCCGATGAGGGAAATGCTAAGAAGTGCAAGTGTGGATCAGGTCAGCAACCGGTATTTCCTGAGCTCGAAGACATCTGTGAATGGATTGCTAATAGGAGAGCAAAGGCTTTGGTTTTGCGCAGGGCTGATATTCAAGCATTTGCCCTTGCAATGGCACCACAGTTAGAAATAACCCGAGAAGAATTCAAAGCATCACAACATTGGCTGGATGGCTTCCTTCAGCAATATGAGCTGTCTCTAAGAAGATCAACAACACTGTTCAAGCTGGAAGATACTGAAGTTATTAAACGTGCACTTGTGTTCAAGTCCTTTTTGATGGCATCAACTTTTCTAAATACCGACTCTCCAACATGATTGCTATGGATGAAACTGCAGTGTTTATGGGCCAAGGATCTCAAACAGCAATTGATCAGAGGGGTGCCTTGTGAATCTACATTCTTTCCACTGGTTATGAAAGTGCACGTGTTACCTGTATTTTGGCAATTCATCTAGATGGAAAGAAAACTCACCTCTAATCATTAGTAAGGGTAAGAAAGATAAGAGTGAACATGTTTCAGGTATTTACATTCTTAAAACTGAAAAAGCCAGGTGCACGCAAGCAGTTCTAAGGAAGTGGGTCAATGTAATGCTGCCACTTGTTTTGCGAGGTGGTGAATGAGGTCTGCTAGTCTGGGATTCAGCCAACACTTACCACACTAAAGACATGAAGAAATTCCTTGCACAGAGAAGAATAGATCAAATAATGATTCCCGCAGGAATGACTGCCTATCTCCAGACTCTTGATATTGCAATAAACAAGCCATTCAAGGACCATTTGCACATGGAACTCAATGACTACATTGAAAATAGAATGGAGAGAAATCAGCATGGAAACTTTGTGAAGCCTAGCCTGCAAGAGGTCATGACTTGGGTGAAGAATTATGGGATAAAATCACTGACGGCTGTGTTGCCAATGCACTACAAGTAGGCTACATGGACAAGCAGTGCTCATTTAAGGAGAACTCTGTTCCTAGGCATGGCAGATTCGGGCCAATGTTTCTACAGGAAATGGAATCGCAAGAAATTCAGACCAGAATTTGGGTGTTGGAGACTTATGGCAATGTTCCAGAAAAAGATGACATGACTGTATTTGAATAACTTTTCCATTATCAGCGCAACAGAATGGATTGCTTCTGCTTTCAGCTGCCAGCAAGCTCTTGTCAGTTTTTTGACTTTATTGCATTAAGGTAATGTTTCATTATCAAGGGGTAATTACAAAGTAAGGCCACTAGTTCCCAGACTTCATTTGTATCACTTTCCATCATTCTTCTCTTACAGTTTAGGTAAGGATCATTTAATTATAATCAATTATCTTCAGATGTTATAATTTGTTACAGTAAAGAACTGTTTCTTCAATATTTTAATAATAGTATTATAATTAAAATAAGTGATAGCCAGACTGTAAGATAATATGTTGTTGTTTCTTTCGGCTTTTCCCGGTTAGGGGTCGCCACAGCGGAACTCCGGTCCACTAATGATTGGCAGTTGATTTTTACGTGCCGAGTTACCAGTCCTGATGCATAACCTTCAACGAAGGTACACCCATTCATGCATGTCTCCACACAGAAGACGCTCTAGCTGAGAATCGAACCAGACAGCATCTTACTGTGAGACTGTAAGATAATATAATAGCTAAAAATTACAGTTTTTGCAATCTGAACTATGTTTATATTTTTCAGTAACAGGATAATTCACATTTTAATTTATTGATATTATGTTGGCCCTTTTATCATCTAAGTTTTGACAGTCCATAAAAGATTTTAATGTTTTATATAAATTAAATATGGATTAATGTTATTAGTTAAAGTTTCCAGTTAATCATCTGCAAATGTTTTTGATAACCATCACTTTCTTTTAAAGCTCTATATTTTCTCATCTTATCATATATAATTTGCTAAATGTTCAATTACTACCTTAAATAAGAGAAGTGAGAGGTGGCAATCTCACTTGTGTCTACTTTATACTTATAGAGTGGGAAGCAAAACTCATATTTTAATATATGCAAATGACTTGCTGTATAATTTATTTAAGATATTTCCAATAGTGTTTGTGATTCTTGGTATTACTAACATTTAAATAGATATTTCCAATCTATGGATAAATGTTTAATTAAAATGCAACATACTGTATGTACATAGAAAAGAAAATAAGTAAAAACAGTAGCATGAGTGTTAACTTATAAATAAAGACAACATATAAAAAAAGATACCAAAATGAATTATTTTACCCATCAATCCCTTCAGACGTTTGTCCAAGTATGAACAAGGAATACAATGACACTAAATAAATTTTCTCCCACAATTACTTCAGCAGTCTGACCATTTATACGCAAGCACCTCACTGACACATGAATTATTTCACCCCGCAATCATTTTAGTAGTTTTTCCAAGTATACTCAAGCACTGAAATGACAGTAAATAAATTATTTCCCCAGTGATCACTTCAGTGGTTTAACATGTATGCACAAGCACTCAAATGACACCAAAATGAATTATTTCTCCCAACAATCCCAAAAGTAGTTTGTCTGTGCATGCGCAAGCACTTCTGCGATATCAAAACGAATAATTTCCCCCAAAGATTCCCTTCATTGGTTTATCCATATATGCAAAAGCACTCAAATGATACCAAAATGAATAATCTCCCCAAAGATCCCTTCAGCAGTTTGTCTATGTATGCTTAAGCACTTAAATGACACCAAAATGAATCATTCCTCCCAACAATCCCTTCAGTAGTCTGTCTATGTATGCACAAGCATTTCACTGACACCAAAATGAATAATTTCCCCCAGTGAGGCCTTCAGTAGTTTTGTCTATCTATGCACAAGCACTCCAATGACAAAAAAAGGAATCATTTCACCCAATGTTTCCTTCAGTAGTTTGGCCATGTATGAAAAAGCACTTCACTGACAGCAAAATTAATAATTTCCCCAAATGATTCCTTTAGTAGTTTGACCATGTATGCACAAGCACTAAAATACAATAAAAGAAACATTTCTTAAAGTAAAGTCAATAATTGTACCTCCTTTTAAAAAGTATGATGGAACATATTCATTTTTATTCCTTTCCACAAAGCTAATTAATTTGCTAACTATCTCCAGTATTCTCCTGGTAAATTGGTGTTTAGTGATTGTAAATTAAGGGCCTTTTTATGCATTTTGTATGCAAATAAGGCACATTTATCTTTATCTCTATGAATCATGGTAATAGGCAAACATGTTGTACCTCTTATCTTTGTAATAGCTCTTCTCCCTAACTCTTATGCCCTAAGCATGTTATGCTTTTATGGTAGGGAGGTATGTTTACCAAAATGCGTCCACATTTACATAGACTGAATGACCTTATTTGTATAAGGATGTGGCACTGCTCTTTGCAGATTACCCCTACAAAGTGCAAGACTATGAATACTGACATAATTGACTTTTTAGATTCCTTAATATATTTATACTTATATTTCAATCAGGAAGTGAAACACTAATCAGAGTCTTTTACACATGCTCAATTAACATGGGTAAAAACTATTGCCCAAAACTATGAACAGTCAACAAGCCAAAAACCATCTTTAAGTATATTGTCTACTGAGGGCCAGAGGAACATCAAGCTTTGTTCCCCAAGTATACTTCAAGTCCCAGTCACAATCATGACTTCTCCAAACCTAACAAGATTCAATACAAATTAGGAATATAAGGTGTCATTAACAAGTTGCAGTCTGAGGTTATCATGAAAATTAAAAGTACCAAAAAGTGAGAACAATGTAAACATCTCACTAACACGCTGGCAGTTGTGAGTATTGCAGGACCACGAATACAGTGCACAAATAATACACAGACAAACATTAATATATTCTTTCTTTTTATTACAATTCAGTATCTGGGAAGAATTAAGTATTAGAATTAACTCACATATGCAAAATACAAAGTGAACCTAAACCAAACTTCCAAGTCCATAACAAGCCATTAAATATATATCTTTAGACAGACTCTCCACAAAGAACATAAATTTGCCTGACAGAAACTGTGGAGACTGAAAAGTATAGGGTTAAATAATAAACAGAGCAAACAGCCAAAATCTGCAGAAATGAACCATAATATAACATTAACAGTCCATATGACTCCCTTACTCTTTCCACATGACTTTCCAATGTCCAAGAAGCACATAGCAGTAGCAGCACTTCAGATTGGTATACGTGAGATTCAAACTGAAGCCATATGCATAGCAGTAAAAATATATCTCTAGAGCTACTAACCATTACAGAACAGCACTCCAATGTTGCAAATTAATGTTTTCCCTAGTGCCCAAAACCATACTGCACCTACCACGTTTCCATCGGCAAACTCAGTGTTCCGCAGCACAACCCTTCAAAGTATTCCAACAGCTGTCATTAAACAAATCTCAAAACAACACCATACAGATAAAGGAACCCAAAATACAAATAAACAAATCAATGAAAGCAGATGCCAAGCCATATCCAAGTAAAACAGTATACTCTGCATGTATAGCCAAAGTCATTACAACTACATAACTACAGATATTATTCCACATTCTGCAATAAAGAAAAGGGTAAATAAAGTGTAATAAAAAAAGACAGTAAAAAATAAACATTCATCCATTTTCCTTCCAATAGTCCCATCATCTTGAAAGAAAAGAATAACATTTTTCCTACTTGGCATTGATAACAGCCAGAAGAGATGTTAAAAAAATATGTAGAAGCAATGGCTACAAGAAAACAAAGCAAAGATAACTAAACACTTTAACAATATTAATAGTACAAAGGTAATGACTATAATACTGAGTATTTGAAATTAAAACTTCATAATGTAAATTATTAAATATAGCTTTCTAAGGACATTAAGCACTGTATTGTAAGTCTCTTAATATGTCAAAATACATCAATTAACAAACCCTGTGTAAATAAGTAATGATCATCCTTCCTATCATAACATATATTTATTTCTTTTTAGCCTTAATGGATGAAGCAGGATTAACATATTGTTTAATGAGTTACTTAAGACCAAAGACTTTTCTCAGATGATCTCTTAAATGACATAGATGACCAGTCCATATCCTCAAACAACTATATACTGATTTTATTTTTAATGCAAACTGTAGCCTCATCCAATCTATTGAAAAATAATAAATTAAATCCAAGTAAACCAACGAACCACTTCAAGAAGTTAAATCCACAAATGCATAAACAAGAAGTGATACCACAGCTGAATATATTTATTTGAAACATGTAAACTCTAAAAACACATAAAATAAAAGAGATGAGTGTTTTTGGTTTTTAGCCTTCTTCAGATCTGATTTCCTGTTATCAAGTGCTCATTTAAATATTAAAACTATCCAATAAAATCCTTGCTTCACTGTTGCAATGCATAACAAACTCTGATGTCTCTCTTCACATTCACAAGTTCAACTAGCCAATCACGCAAGTGAAAAGGAGGGGATGTGCCCAATCAATATCATCACCTCAGCTGACGTCTCTTTAAGACAGGGTTCATTGGTAGTACTTCATTAAGCCCTGGTTCCTTGTATGCCCTAAGGTCAGCAATCCATTTATTTTCCTCATATTCAGTCAGTCCTTTCAAATCACCTTTTCTTGTGCTACATTTCAGCACCTGCAAGGCCATAAAATAAAAGAAATTATCAGGGTTCACGTTAATGTGTTTGTAAAGAGTATTAGTGCTATTTTTATTCTTAATGTCCCTTACATGCGATTGTATCCTGATCCTAAATTGGCAGTTCACTTTGCCTGTATAGAAGGCAGTGCACACCCTCTCCTTTTCACTTGTGTGATTGGCTAGTTGAACTTGTGAATGTGAAAAAAGACATCAGAGTTTTTTATGCATTACAACAATGAAGCAAGGATTTTATTCAGTAGTTTTAATATTTAAATGAGCACTTGATAACAGGAAATCAGATCTGAAGAAGGCTAAAAGCTGAAAGTGCTCATCTCTTTTATTTTATGTTTTTTTTTAGAATTTATGTGTTTTAACTAAATATTTTCAGCCATGGCATCACTTCCTGTTTATGCATTTGTTATTTATTAAAAAAAATCTGGGACCAGATTGCAAGAAGATGCTTAATCTTGCTGGGACTAAAAGTTGAGTTTTAAGATTATTTTATTTCAACGGCTTAACTAAGGCCCAACACGTTTCCTTTTTCCAAGTGTTTTTGTGGCATAGTCATTGTTGAACCCAAACATATTGTAACCCATTTTTAGTGTAGACATTGCCCAAGTAGATCTCAGAACCAGTTCTTTATCAAGAAATGATAAGAATTTTACCACAATGGATCTGGGTGAAAAGAGTTAATTGATATTGGTTTGCCACTTGCTCTGTGTGCCTTTTGATACCATAAGAGATAACTTACAAGTTTAAGAACTACAGGAGCAAAAAAAAAAACTTAACCATGTCATATACTTCAGTTTTCTGAGCTCAGGCAAGCCAAATATTCTTATATTATTCATTCTCTCCCTGTTTCTAAAGTTCTCCATTTTGTTTAACAACCAAGTATTCTGTCTCAGCAAAATCTCAGCCTGTGCTTCCTTTTCTTTCAGTCCTCTATCAATATCAGATTCATGATTTTCTATGTCTTAAATCTGAATATTCTGTTTCTGAAAACTTCTCTTTGCTTGACACTATTGGTCAGGAAATTATCAGGGTTATCTTCAAAATTGTCAATTCTCATTGTAAAATCCTGGATTGGTGATGGTGTTAAATGGAAGTCTTTTGTTAGTGCGGATTCAAAATATGAATTTTTTCAAGAAGCTCATCTTCATTCTTGTATATTAAAATATTGTTAGGGAGGATAATGATTATACTCCCCCTAGGGGATTCACTACAGCCTATACAGTAGTTTTTCACCATGTTCACATTGCAACACTGTGCGCACATGTCCGTGGGAACATTTAAATTCAGTAAGCACCGTGTAGAGGTGTGTACCCCCATGGAAAGAAGTGAAACACTGTGGCGTGCTAATTACTGCATAACTAGCTGATACCATGCTAATCAACTCAGGAAACATGGTGGAGCAATTCAACAATGAAGAAAGCAACTGTGTAGACTCCAAGCTGGTGTTCCATCTCTATTCCAAAAGTAAAATGTGTGAGCATACCTCTCAACCACTTAGTGCAAAAAATCTGAACAAACCTGGATAGAATAGGGGGACAAAGGCCCAAAAATAGGGACTGATTTTAAATACTATTCTTATAAACTTAGAAAGCTGCTAGAATAACAGAATATGTTTTGGCAAGTATTTTTCTGATGGGTATGAAGTCTGAAACACAAATATATATCCTTATTCAGTGACTTCAGTCCTTAGATCATCCCAGTAATTTGCCAGAAAATCATGCGTTTTATGAGGAACAGAGCAAAAATATGAGGCAAAAATCTGGACATTCTGCAAACATCTGGACAGTTGAGAGGTATAGGTGTGAGATTTGTACAGAACTGGCACTAATACACTGGATGCAACAAAAGGAGACTACCAAAAGCAACATAACTTTGTGCCAGAACAGAAATGCAGCTTTGCTCCCCCACCCCAAATGAAGAGTACACATTGAAAGTAATGCAGACCTTACCTCTCAACCACTTAGAGCAAGAAATCTGAATAAAGCCATAAATAATGGGAGGAAAGGCCCAAAAATTGAGACAATTTTTAAATATTGCTCTTACAAACTTAGAACATTGATAGAATAACAGGTTTTGTGTTTGCATGAATTTTCTGAAGGGTATGAAATCTGAAAATCAAATGTCTGTCATTATTTTCTGACTTCAATCTTTAATGACTTTGCAATGTTTTGCCAGAAAATCACAGTTTTATGAAAAATGGACCAAAAATATAAAACAAAAATCTGGACATTATGTGAAAATCTGTACAGTTGACGGGTATGATGCAGATAGCTAAAGGCAAAAGTGTGTGCTAATCAAAATAAATATAAAAACCATTAAACAGACTATTTGTAGTTACATGTCAGCGTATGCAGTATGTAGCTGATGAAATGCAGGTATATCTATCTAAAAAGCAGTACTCCTCTGCACAGATAAATCCCAAAGTAATACCCTCCATTCTGTGTTCAACATTCCGCTCTTCAGTTTCCCTATCTACACAGTTGCCAATGGTATAGATTCAGGGTTGTCAGCACAGTGAAGATGCAAATGAGGTCTGAACTCATTAGAAATGCTGAATCACAAAAAATTGGATCCATGTAGGGATGTAACAAGAAGATATCCAAAAGCTGAGGAATACAAAACTCTTTATTAAAACAAAAAATGATAAGCACTTTCACAGGCATCCGCTTTTTCAGACCATACCTGGTCTGGATATCTGCTTGTTACATAATTTACTTTGGATTTAATCCAGGTTCCACTATACATTTTTTGGATACATGTAGGGATGTAAACATAGTGCAGACACTCCCTCAATGTTTATGTTTATGGGATGGCAACTGTGAATGCCTACCTCAGGTGGGTGTCAGGGTTAATCTTACAAAGTGTTACATGTAGGTCTGTCAAGACTGGAAATGCCAGTAAGCAGTAGACAATTCACAGGTTCTGTTTCATTAACATCCAACCTCTTCATTTGTTGGCAAAAAAGTTTTTTCTGTCAGGTTTTTAGTATTATTTAGTATAAAGAAAAAATGAAAAGAAAAAAGGGAGAAATAATTGAAATGAAGAAAATAAATCTATGACATACATAGTAAAAATGTTAGCACACATGAGATATTTCTACATAGGTCTGGATTTCAACTCTCACTCCAATGCACCTTCAGAAAACAGGATGGGTGCCTTAGCCCTCTTTACCACACAAATAGCTTTGCAGCAAAGAACTGAAGTAATTTATCACATAACCAACTGCAACAGAATGTACACTGGTATCAAACCATAAATTAATTTCACATGTATTATCATATTTGGATGTAGTACACTTAGTGATCACACAACCTGTTAGGATTATTGCTTGCAAATATGCAGCTCTGTCTTACCTTTCTGTTTTTCCTGGTCATTCATCAGTTATCTAACCAGTACTCTGAGACATGCAGTCTGTAAGCCATGCTATATCATTGGCCTTAAAATGTGTGAGGATATTAAATGGCTATAATATGATATACATTTCCAATAACTGAAGGGCAGGTCAGATGGCACAAACAAGTATAGACTGTGTTTTTTGGGTGGGGGTGAGTTACTGTTATGGCATATGCAAGCATAGACTGTTCTTTTGGTATGAGCAAAGGTGACTTACTGTTATGGCACAAACAAGAATGGACTGTTCTGGAAAGAGCAAAGGTGAGTTATTGTTATGGCACAAACAAGGATATGTTGCTCTTGTTACTCTCCTTGTTTTGCATCCTGCCTGTTGTTGATCTTGTGAGGGTTGTGAAGTCAGAAACTGCAATATATAATCATTACTTTCTAATTTTTCTCATCAATGACTTTCCAGTACAAATGTATGGTGCTAAGCTGAGGGCATGCAGTGATCATCAGTACGTTTGAGAGGTGTGACTGTGAATCTTTAATGCCTGAGGCCTACTACTTACTAATGGGCACATATAAGTCAAATACGTCTCTGCTGTCACATATTACCATAATGTTTGTACAAATCTCCCATCTTTTACTTGCTTACTGTAACAAGTGATGAAATACCAGGATATGTCATAATATTATTAAACAATACACTCCAGGTTCATGACTTACCATGTAAATGCAGCAGTTGCCACAGTGTTAGTCCAGGAATGAATCTGTCTGATGCAAGCAGTACACAGCCAATATATGGAGAGGTAAATGAAGTGTGAGTTGCCTGGCATCAATGTTACTATATGTGTGTGAGTAGGAGGAAGATTTTAGGCCACTGTGTGGTGAGTGAGTATGCTATGCGTTGTTTATTAGCTGCTGCAAGTGCATACTGAGCATGCCTATGTCTGCCTACACCCACAGCAGCTGGTGGTTCCCTATGACTCCTCATCTGCCTGTGGCTGTGGTGACCTTGGCATTGGTGGTGTGATGTGTGCCCCTTCCCCTTGTTGATCCTGCTGCAGCTGTTTCCTCAGGATTATGTTGTGTAGCATGGCACATACTGTGAAGATTTCTGTACATGTCCATGGATTGTACTGCAGGGTTCCTCCAGATGTATCTAGGCACAGGAACTGTGACTTCAGCATCCCAAACACATGCTCTATGACATTTCTGGTTTGAGCATGTGACCCATTATGGCATTCTTCCATGGGTGTACTTGCATCTCTGATGGGTGTCATCAGCTACGGTTCCAATGCATAGTCTGCTTCCCCTTAGATGAATCTGAGGGATATACTCCCTAACAAACATCTAGTATAGTTATGAGGTGTGCCAAATATGGGAGTCGTGGTAAATGGCAGGGTTGCCAGCAAACACATCCAAGATGATTCCCTTGGCATTACACATGACTTGTTGGGTGATAGAGTGATAGCCCTTTCTGTTCATGTAAAGCCTACATTGTTCACCAGGTGGTGCCTTTGTTTCTACATGAGTGCAATCTGTGGCACCCAGTACTGCAGGGTAGTGTGCTACCCTGGTAGATTTGTTGCATTTCTCTGGCCCTCTCCTCAGAACTGCAGGGAAAATATGTGTTCCTACTGGCATGTTTGCGCATACCATCCAGGAATTGGTGGAGGATCCAGGATGCTGATGCCCATGACACCCCAGCATGCCCCTTGTTGGCCTCTAAAAGGTACCTGTAGCTAATATTCTAAGGGTTACACATACCTTAGTTTCCACTGAGATGGGTAACCCTCAGTTAGCTCTGGTTCTGAGTTGAGGTTAGCAGAAGACACAGACTACCTGTAGTGTGCTCCTGTCTACTCTGTAGCATTCTACAATTTCCACATCATGTAGGTTGTGCTACTGTTTTATCTGGAAACAGTTATTTTGTAGTTATGTGATACTTATATGTATTATGCTTCTGTGATCTTTTAGAACACCAAAAAGTATGTCACTCAGGCATGTCAATCCATGGAGACCCACCTTCACTTATACTGTATAACACGTCATATTTGATGGGTTCTGGAAACATTGTGCTTTCCTCCTCAAAAAGGATGGAAAAACATTGCCCACAGTATCCGAATATGGCAGCAGATTGTTCATGATGTCAATGATGAATAAGTTAATTCTGTTTCACACATTTTTTATGGTGGAGGGATTGAAGATTGTTACAGTTATAAACTTACTTTGGATGTGTTAGCCATGTTCTTGTTCAAAGTACCATTAATACATATATACAGGGGTAAATATAGTACCCCCTCTGTTACTGTTATTTGTGATGATGTTGCTCTTACTTCTTGCTTAACTTCTTCCAGGACTGTCAGGAGTACAGAGCAGTACATATTCTGCAGATGGTAAGCCAAATATTTTTATGTTAGTACTGCTGAGTAATTTAAAGAAACATTGTAATTTGTGATATTGATCTCAGGCCTGTTGTGTGTATTGCTGTACTGTCTGTAATAGTGGCAGCACTGTTAGTTTATTAGCATGTATTGCACTATAGTAGTGCAGGTATTAATGTATTTCTGTGTTTCTTGCTTTTTTTCACAGATGATCATGAGAGTGGGAGAGTGGGCCCTGTGCCACCTGATGTCAGTGTATCCACACACTCTGATGATGATGGTGGTCAAACTTAGGCACAGTCAGTGGGTGCAGAGGTTGAATCTGACACAGAGGTTAACATCCAGCCATCCCATGCATTTCCATTGGACACAGCCACTAGGCCTACGCCTACCCACTCCACTGAGCCCACAGTTATTGGACAGGTGGAAGGTGAGGATATTGATCAGAGAATTCTGTCTATTGTGGCTTTATTGCCTGTTGAGTCTGTCCATAGCCAAAGTGTGGACGACGTTCCACACAGGAAGATTGGTAGTGGTGCTCAGAGGGGGTCTGCTGTCCCTCCTCTACCTAGTGCAGGTGGCACTTCCAGTGCCACTCAATGTATGTTTAGGGCCAACATAGAGGCAAAGGCATGTTCCTATAGGTGCTCCAGACAAATGCTCAGAGTTGTGGATGTGGCACAGTCTGACACACATGACTGCCTGTACTGGGTTGCTGATTCATTGGATCAGATGAATGACATGTTGGAACGAGTGGTGTCTGTGATGGACCAAGGGGTGTCTTTCATGGAATGAGCAGTGTGTGTGATGGAACATCTGCTGGGAGGGGAACAGCATCCTTCTGAGCATAGGTAAGCCACATCATCTGCTGTCAGCCAATGTGGCTGTGACTGATCACACTCCCACAGAGGCAGTTGTTCCACTGCTCTGCTGTCCACACCCAGACATGGCAGGCAATGGGGTTGTGGTCCTTGGTGTCCCCATGAAGGGAGCTCATCTAGCAAAAATCAGTCACATTCAAGTAGCAGTACTGCATCTAACCATGGGCATGGATGTGCCAGTGCATCTCCTGGCATAACCAGTTCTCATGGTGGGGGACAAGAATGATAAACTGACACCTCTACCATGCATGACTCACACACATGTCCAACAGATTAAGACACAGAGCTAGCACAGAGCTTTGCTGTGTTCATGCAGACACTCACACACCAATTTCACCTGGAGGACCCCCACAGGCGCGCGCACACACACACACACACACACACACACACACACACACACACACACACACACACACACACACACACACACACACACACACAAACAGCTACTCAGTTTGTCTCACTGTCCATTTGTTGTTTTATCCCAATGTCTGCCTTCTTCTCCTTCCTTTTCACACACACTCACTGACCTTCTGTGTCAGCCTAGGCTTTCTGCCCCCCAAAACACACACAACACCCTGTGTAAGTGAAGATAACTGTGCCATATCCCTGTTTTCTTTCTTTTGGATTCAGAGACACAAAAGCTATGGCTGATGCTCAGGGTGCATAGCTAACTTAGTGCTTAGTATAGCTGCATTTGTGTTGTTAAACTTGTCATTGTACCTTTGACTTATATTGACCTTGCAAAGTTAGACAGTTGATAGCATCAAAATTTCACAACATTATAGTGAATGCTCTTGTAAGGGTGTTGAGGTTAATAACTGCATTGTGTATCATTACTTTCTAACTCTCTTTAATTATCTTCCAGAACAAACGTATGGTGCACATCATAAGTCATGCCATCAAATTCAGATCTTAGGGCTGTATGACAGCACTGTAGTCTAATATCTCCAGAACAGTAATACTGTATAATGCTTTCTATTCCTTATACCTCTACAGATACATGTAGCAGCTAGAGAGACCACAGGGCTTTCTCAGAAAGATAACACAGGGCCTTCAAACCATGCTATGCTGTATGTGGATAGATTACAAGCCATATCACTGTCATCTGTCTGGTATGGGATGAGGTGAGGTCTGCCTGGCCTCAAGGCCAGTGTCTGACCATGGGGATGAGGTGATGTCTGCCTGGCCTCCAGGCCAGTGTCTGACCATGCCCTGGTGGGATGACTGCATATCATGACATCTGATATAGCTGATGACATCACATCAGTAGTGTCCATTGAGAATATGGTATTAACACTGTCCCACATTCTGTGGTAAAAGGCTCCCCTATAATGTCAAGCAAGAGCACACTCACACACAGTTGACTGCAGTGAGAATAGAAAACCTGCCTATCTAAGTACACAGACTACAGAACACAGTACATAATGAAAGCACCATGGCACAAGTCTGACTTTTTCAAGACTGCAGCTGAACTTATAGTACATGACATCAGCAAATGATGTGTGAGACAAGATGTTGGCAGGCCTGCATAGGTTCTTAGCTTCATATACTTATATGAGGCTACTACCATAATGGCCTTAGGTTCATAGGAGGTTAATAAACTAATGGTCCAAGGGCCTTGTCAAGCCTACCCAAGTTGGACCACTGTTCCCTTATAGACCAAAATATGTAGTCCATATTTGTAAATCCATGATCAGCACTGGTTGTCTCTGTCTAAGAGTGACATAGGTGAAACCCCCAGGGTAAATCTATGCTTTCTCATCCAATTGTCCCAATTATGCTGAAATATGGTTATTCAGGAGCTCAGTTTCACATGAATTGGTAGTTAGTTCCATAGGAGTGGCAATCTCTGGAAGATATATTTGTCTCTCCAGCATGTCCTGTTGATGTTGTAGGCTAGGTTAAGGTCGCTAGAGCAAGTGAGTCTTGTCCTATGTGATTTGTGGAGGTGCAGCATTTCCATTAAGGCAGGGTTCAGGACTGCTCTGTAGGCCAGCCACAAGATGCCTCTCAGCAGTCTATATGATAGAGAATACAGTGGCAGGGCCTTCAGTCTGTCTATGTAGGTATTGTGTTGGAAGTCCCTGGATTTTCTTAGTGAGAAACCTCTGAGGTCTCTCCAGTTGCTGCAGGTGTCTGATGAGGTACATGCAAAAGGGAGCATTGTACTCTATTATTGGTCTGATGAGAGATGAGTACAGTGGAGTTATAACATCCTTAGTCTTGGACACTATGCCTCACTTATGAGGTGTGCAACATAAAGGGCCTTCATTACCACTGTGGACACATGATGATCAAAGGTGAGGTTGCCAACAACCTGTATTCCAAATCTCTCACCATTGGGTTAGAACATAGACAGATATTATTAATATTGTAATTTGCAGGGACTTCTCTTTTGCTGAAAGGGATAATAGTGCATTATTTTGTGTTAACGTTAAGTCTGTGGCTTTGGCAGCAATCATTTTTGCATGTAAGCACATTTTGTAATATGTTGACGTTGTTTGGGCATCCAATGATTGCACCCAGTTTGCAGTCATCAGAGAACTTTTTGAGCCCTAGGCAATCTGTTTTACCTGATTTTCTGAGAAATACATTCAAAATAGTAGAGGCCCCAGCACAAACCCTCATGGGACACCACTAGTAACAGGTCTGCTGGTAAGGGTGGAATCCTCACTTATGACTGTATGGGTTCTGTCGGTGAGCCAGTTGGCTACCCATATAATGATGTATGGGTTAATCCCCAGTTGGGTGAGTTCCACAATGATGCCTCAGTGGAGGACTGTGTCAAGCCCTTGGACAAGTGGAGATAGGCACTATGTACTGATTTTCTTTCATCCAGGGCTTTGATGACACTCTCAAAGAATTCCACTAGGTTAACAGGCATGATCTGCCCTTGACTTAGCCAAACTGTGTTGGCTGAAGAGTTTAAAGGTTACTAATATCCTTGTTGATAAGGTCCAAGATGATTCTCTCCATGGCCTTACAGACAAGGCTGGTCAGGCTTACAGGTGCATAGTTCCTCAGATTGGTAAAGGGACTCCCTCTGTGCAAGGGTGTTATGGTTGCTGTGCTCCGCTCTGTCAGGACAAAGCCAGTACTTAGACTGTGGTTGAAGGGAGTGCCCAGAGGTTCTGCTAAGTCTTGCTTTAGACTGTTTAGTAAGCAGTCTGGGATGTTATCTGGTCCCATAGAGGCGATGTTTTTGGCATTGATGAGTGCAGTTATGACCTGTTATTTGGAGATAATACGTAGAGAACTTTTGACAGGTATGCTGTGGGGTATGTTCAATGGAAACAGGGGTGTGAAATTGTTGTCAAACCCCTCTGCTAACAGGTTGGCTATATCCTCAGGTTCAGTATGAGTGGTACCATCCACTCTGAATTTGGTGCAAAGCCGGGCCTTTCCTTTTGCATTACAGACATAGCTAAAGAATGCCTTGTGATTATCCTTAATTTCATTTTGTAATTAGCTTTAGAGGACTTCACAAGATGTCTAATTCACTTTTTCAGGCTATGGAGGGTGTCCTTCTGCTGAGACTGCTCCCTCTTATTCATGGACATCAGTTTCTTTCTCTTATTCTATGATCTATTCATGCTAGATGTCCACCAGGGCGGCTTGTTTTTTGTGAGCAAGTTTTGATCCATTGTGGTACAGCTAAGTCTATACACGTGTAAAGGTGTTTATACAAGGCATTTGTGTACACCTCCTTATAGCAGTCTTTACTGTCAGTGGTGGCATAGGTTTGAAACTATATATTCCATTGCTTAGGAGGCTATAGTTTGCTTTGCAGAGATTTTTCCACCTTTTGGTTCCAGAGGAGGGTCAGGTATGATGGTTCCTGAGGAGGGTCAGGTATGATTGTTACATTCAATGTGACTGATTTATGGTCAAACTTTACCAGGGAGGGCCTCACACAGGGAGTGGTACAGTGATCTTTCATGTCAATGTGTACTAGGTCAAGGACATTTGAGCCCCTTGTGGGGGTGCAGACTGACTGTTCCAAAGCAGGAACCTTAAGGTGAGTGTGTTTGAGCTCATATAGATATCCCAATTGATAGAAGGATAGTTAAGGTTACCCACGCCTGGGGTGTTTGGATATATTATGAGTGAGTCAAGTAGGTCCAGGAAGGCACTGTGTGGTTTTCATGGTTCATTTTGGTGGACCTATAGCTAACAATGGTGTGAAGGCAGGGTTTCCTGCAGTTAGTTAGACTTGGAGTAACTCTAAGGAGATGTACTGCTTAACCAGTCTTGAGGTGTATTTGTCTTTTATGAAGATGGATACACCTCCTCCTTTGGTTCTTTCATGTTCATTCTGTGGCCTGCATGTGTGGAAAGCATTATAGCCTTTCATGGCTGGAGTACTCTCTGTGGGCCTAAACCATGTCTCTGTGACTGTACAAACATTGATATCTTCCTAAGTAAGAAGTGCCTCCACTGAGAGTAGTTACTGATTTAGTCTCCTAGCATTAAGTAGTATAACCTTGAGTTTGTCTTTTGAGGATATTTTTACATCAGGAACTTTGTTCTTATGAAATTGCCTAAAAATGCCACTATGGAGGAGGCAGGTACCTTGGCCAGTAACCAAAAGGCAAGAGGTGACAGATGAAGGCCATCCCTGGCACAGCAGCGTGGTCTGTCGACCATATCATCCCAGCCTGACAACTACTGTATCCCTCTGGAGTGACACAAGTAGCTACGTGGATTGTTGAAGTGGGCAATTATTTTGTTTGTATTAAGCATCATCCTGGGTGAAGGTAGAATGCTCCTTAGGGCTATGGACATACCTGTCTGGGACACATAATCTGATAGGTCAGTCATATCTCTCTTCATATTGTCCAGTGAAGTACATCTCAAGCCATTTACTTCAACATAGAGTATGACACAGGTATAACTGTGGTTGTTTTTGAGAGACTTGAGTGTGTGAATGACTTTGTGGATCCTGGCACTTGACACGCAGTTAACTGTGACTTTCTCCTTGTACAACTTGGTGAGGGGTATATCTGCATGTCTCTCCCTGGATTTACCTATGACCAAGACATTGGTTTTCAGGTGTATTGTCTTAAGGGCTTAATGGGTGACACACTGATATGTTTGTTTTTATGTGTAGTAGATTCCTTTGGGACTGTCATGTGTGCAGAAAGATTGCATTTGCAAGGTCTCTGCTCTTTCAGTAAGCTTCTAATGAGTACTTCTTCATATGTGGGTTTATGTGTTGTGCACTTGGTTTGTTGAGAAGGTGAAGTGTGTGTGCCGACAACCTGTTTGATATCTGGTTTGTTGTTACCTGAGAGAGAGGGAGAGAGAGCATTTATTCTATATTCATTGTATACTTGCATCTCTCACATATTGTATTGGCAGATTTTAGGAGTGCATGGTTATCACTTTATGTGAGGAATAGAAACTTAGCTGTGTAAAACCACAAGTACCGTTATTAAGCATATTTAGATGGTCATTGTTAGCACAGCGAATTGTGAGCAGCAACAAATGGGCCTGTCTGTGAGGGACATAGATGCCAACCTAAGGGTGTAATAAGCTCCCACTGTGCATGAACTGTGACACTGTTCAGTACCAATCTTGACTACCGGTTGGGTGATTGTACAATTGCCTCTGAGCTGGCACCTATGTCACTCATGGATGGGGCCAGCTGTTGCTGCTCACAAACACACTCTGTTAAAAACAACCATCCAACTATGCTCAATAAGGGTACTTGTGTTTATACACAGCTAGGCTTCAACACACCCTAGTGCTAGCCTCATATGAGCCTATGAATCTATATGCCTATGCAGGCCTCACAACCTGTTGTCCCCTACATGGTCTACTCATGTCATCAACTATAAGTTCACCTGCACTCCTGTATATATCAGACTTGAGATATTTCACTTGTGTTAAGTACTGTGTTCTGCACTCTGTGTATTGAGATAGGGATGGGGTTCTATTCTCTCTCCAGCCAACTGTGTGTGTGTGTGTGTGTGTGTGTGTGTGTGTGTGTGTGTGTGTGTGTGTGTGTGTGTGTGTGTGTGTGTGTGTGTGTGTGTGTGTGTGTGTGTGTGTGAGCTGTTGCTTGACATTACAGTGAGCATTTTACACTAGCATGTGGGACACTGTTATCTTGTCCAGTTAAGTGTGTGTGTGTGTGTGTGTGTGTGTGTGTGTGTGTGTGTGTGTGTGTGTGTGTGTGTGTGTGTGTGTGTGTGTGTGTTGTTGCTTGACATTACAGACAGCATTTTACACTAGCAAGTGGGACACTGTTATCTTGTCCTCAATAGACACTGCTTGATGTCATCAGCTATAAAGTGTTGTCTGGCACACTCCAAGTCAGACTTGAGCTGTGGCTCTTGTGTAAAGTGCTATGTTCTGTAGTCTGTGTACTTGTATAGATAGGGGTTCTACTCTCACTGCAGACAACTGTTGCTTGATATTTTACACCAGCACATGGGACACCTGTGCAGTCAAGTGGGTGTCTGGGTGTGTGTATTTGAGATGTTGCTTAACATTACAGAGGGCATTTTACACCTGCATGTGGGACACTGCTTTCTTATCCTCAACAGACACCGTTGATGTCATTAGCTATAAAGTATTATCTGACACACTCCAAACAAGACCTGAGGTGTGGCACTTGAATTAAATACAGAATTATGTAGTCTGTATACTTAGATAGGTAGAGGTTTTCTTCTCACTACAGTCAAGTGTGTGTGTGTGTGTGTGTGTGTGTGTGTGTGTGTGTGTGTGTGTGTGTGTGTGTGTGTGTAAACTGTTGCCTGACATTACTGAGAGCATTTTACACCAGCATATGGGACAATGTTATCTTGTCCTCAACAGACACTACTGATGTCAGCAGCTATAAAGTATTTTCTGATATTGTCTGACACACTCCAAATCAGATTGTATAAAGTACTGTGTTCTGTAGTCTGTGTACTTAGATACATAGGGGTTCTATTCTCACTGCAGGCAAGTGTGTGTGTGTGTGTGTGCATGTGTGTGTGTGTGTGTGTGTGTGTGTGTGTGTGTGTGTGTGTGTGTGTGTGTGTGTGTGTGTGTGTGAGAGAGAGAGAGAGAGAGAGAGAGCTGTTGCTTGACATTACAGGGAGCATTTTACAGCAGCATGTGGGGCACTGTCATCTTGTCCTCAACAGACACTGCTGATGTCATCAGCTATATTACAGTTTGGATATGCAGTACTCCCACCCAGGGCAGGGTCAGAGACTGGCCAGGCAGACGCCACATCATCCTATGCAATAAAGTTTACAGTGACATGGCTTTTAATCTTTCCACATACATCATGGCATGGAGTGTAGGCCCTGTATTATCTTACTGAAAAAGCCCTGTGGTCTGTCCAGCTGCTACATGTTTCTGGTGAGGTACATGTAAAAAAGAGCATTATATTCCATTAGTGCTGTTATGAAGTTTGACTACAGTGCTGTCATACAATTCTAAGATGTCAGTATGAGGGCATGACGTATGGGCACTTGGTGGTTAAAGTTCAGATTGTTATCTAAATGTGTTCCCAGTGCTTACAATATCACTGGGTGTCTGCATAGCAGGACTGTTGTCAATGCTGTGATTAACGTGGAACTCTACTATTCAGATGGATAACATTGTAAACACACATTTCTGTATTTATTTGTAGATTGTGTGCCTTTGTCACCATTCAATTATGTGTCTTAGCTTCTCTTGTACTATGCTAGCACCATTGGTGGACTCAATGATTGCACACAATATGCAAGAATCAGCAAATTTGGTGAGCTAAAGCCCATATACTTTAGCCTGAACTGTCAAGAAATGCAGTTCAAACCATGAAGGGCCAAGTACAGATTCCTGGGGTTGGCCAATGGTGACATCTCAGCTGGTACAGGTTGCTTCATCAGCCATCACATGATGGGGGGTTTCTCAATGATACCTGCATGTGTGATTGTGTCAGAACCCCAGGCCACATCACAATAGGCAGTATGCACTATCTTACCTTCCTCCATTGCCTATCACACAGAATAAATGTCCTGTGACAGCATCACAGATCACCTATGACGTGACCCAGCCCATACACCTTCCTGATATGGTGGAATACACAGCACAGTTCAGCACACCCTCCACATGGCTTATGTTTCCCTCCAAGGGTTTACATCAACATGCATCCACCTGGGTTGAGGGGGAAAACACCTGATGCATACATGTATAGAGACATCCTGATTCTCCTCAACTGTGAGGTAGACCATCATGTCATCATGGACCTCTTCTACATGTATACTAGTAATATTCCAGGTGTATGCAACATAATTGTGTGAGTTGTTGCTGCTACATCAGGTCCGTTACATCTGATAGTTGCCCCACAGATGTCATTGAGGGCATGCATGATGACAATAGTATTATCTTGTATAACTTGAACAGGTGAAGGCATTTGACAAAAAGTCACACTGTGGTATTCAAGCAACACTGTCACACATGGCCATAGACAGCTATATCAACAAATGGCTACACCAGTTTATCACATCAGTGGCATCTCACTATGTTGAAATGTGTAACATGCCATATATCTCAGGTCCAATGATCAAGTCAGTACATCAGGGGTGTCTGCCAGGCCCTTGCCTGCCCCTTAGTTAAGTGATGGACATTGCAGATGACATAAACATGCTGTGTCCAAACAGCTGCCTGAAGGACTACAGCTTGTGGATAATCATTGACTCCAACTGTGATATCAGTATAATACAAACAGTATCAACACATACCAGAGACTGCTGCTACAGCCATAACAACACCTGCATTGATGAGACAAATGGAGGGATGTGTTGCATCACAAAACAGACACATCACCCAAGTATAATGTGGACATCACACCCTATAATCAGACCAATAGGTATGTGACCTGCATCCTGGGGTAGAGGGTAAGTGGTACACCCACCAGCATGTGCTCACAGTGCTGACTCCTCCCTTGAATGTAACACAAGTACTGGGTATGTGAAGGACATGCATATCACAGGGCATGCAAACATCATGGTTACCAGCCTTCATCACATCAATAACTGAGTACAATGCACCCTTCTTCTTGTACCTCCCTACACATGTTCAGGTGATATGTAACTGAAGTGTACCACCTTTGTCACAGTGCACTGTCACATAGTTTATTGCCCATACCTAAGTATTCTTTCTGGGGAATATACATGACTGTCTGATGGTGCGGAACATCAATCAATTTGTTACCCCAGATGCATGTGTGCTACCTGTTCAACTTATACAAACACTGTTTACATAGGTGTTTGACAACATTAATGGCATATATATCATTTGTGACAGTGTGGATTGTGTCATAGATATATACAATGCACACAAGGCAACTAGCCTGTAGTGTTCATACTGTCACATACAGGTATACCAGAGCCCCTCCTAACACCTCCTGCAAATATTATAGTACTAGGACCATGTGTGTGGTTACCCTCATAGAGTGTGAATGCTATCATACTAGTTGTCCAGTCTGTGTGCCAGCTCATCTGTTATCACTCCACATCACATATGTTATGTCAGAGGCATGAGATTAGTGGTGCTATTATTCAGATATTGGCCATGATTGTGGTTGGTTCTTGTAATGTTTGCCATGATCCTTTACATGTGGCCACCATGCTGGAGACCTCCACTGGGAGTACACTCATTTTCAGGTATATCAATATGCACCCTACCTGAATTGTATGTCAGCTCCCTGATAGATGTCGTCTGCATTATTCATATGAGGATGCTTATCTGACACAAACATCCTCCCTATTATGTCACCTTATGTGACAGTCGCAGACGACACATTTTCACTCTGCAATCGATACTGTACCATACAGATATGTGCTTGGTGTTGCTGCTATGACCATCTTCCATTGACATGTCCTCCTCTGCTGTACATGCAGGTGTTTTGTCTGTACTCTTTCCCTGTGTTCATTCCTACAATTCATCTGTGCGCCCCTATTCAATACACACACTACCCCTGAGTGATAATTTTACAAGGCAGTCCCTTGTCCTGTTATAGATCATTAACACAGCTTCAGTACAGAATGCCAGGAATGGGATATCACAATACTCTGCACTGTAGGTACACTGTCCTGTACTATGTTTTGACCATATACTTCACATTTATACTGCTCAGCTGTCCAGATATTCCTAGGATGTCCAGATGTTTTTCTTATAAAATATGTGGCTTTCTGCCATATTACTAGGATGATCTCTAGACTGATGTAGATCAGTATTACAGACATTTGGGTGCATACCTCTCTACTGTCCTGATCTATGCAGACTGTCCATTTTTTTCTCATGTTTGTGATCTTTTCTTCATAGCATGTTGTTTTCCTGGCAAATCATTGGCACTTCATTGCAGAGTGCAGTCAGTAACTGATGACTGACATTTGAGTTTCAAACTTCATGTTCTTCAGAAAGCTCATGCTAATGTACAACCTATATATTTTATCAACTCCATAAGTTTGGATGTGGAATATTAACAATATGTCCATATTTCTGGTCCTTTGTCCCTCCATTTTTATGTCTTTATCCACATTTCTCGCTATAAGAGGTTGAAAGTGTTACATTTGAAAACATTCTCATCTGACATCTATGTCAAATATGTCCCTATTGTTTGTTATTCCTCCTCTCATTAACTCATTACATCTGCATGACGCCTCCAGGCATTTCTGTTGTTAACTCCTACTGATGCCTCTAGGTGTCAAATATTGCTTGTTCATATTTGCATTAATAATTTCAAAACCATGCTATGTACAAGGTTTTAAAAGATGTCATCTTAAAGCTTACACAATGGCAAACTCAACTGCATTAATATCTGAACTCTGTCTAGTGCAGATAAAGAAATATTAACTGTTGTTTTCATGATATTAATTTATATAGACATAATTTTCACATTGTTCTGAATATCTCAACAACCAAGTAACACAGACAGAACTCCTTAGCCTCATATGAATGCTCTCAGCTAGGTGAATAAAATGCTACTAGCAGTATGTATGTAATTTGAGTGGTTGCTGAGTACTGTATGTTTTTTACAAATATTACAGCTGTAATAGTTACTGTGTTTACTGTGTATTATAAATTTAGGTTTAAAACCTAGAACCTAAAGAATGCTACCACTATAAAAATATTTTGTGCTGAAGGGTTTGCCATGTATTCTTTCATAACCCCTATGGTTCCAGAGATATGAACAGTTGTTTGAAATGTGAGGCAATAATTTGATTCTGTCAAAAGGCTTAGGCTCTGCCCATTGGAAGTTACAGTGCAAACTTCCTGAGCTCAGTTGGAGTGAATGAGTTAAGCTGGTCTCTGTGCAGACATATTGCACTACTAACAGAATGACAGCTATTTGTACAGCCACACCTCTCAACTGTACAGATTTTTTTTTCAGAATGTCCAGATTTTGCTTTATAATTTTGGTCTATTTCTCATACATTTGTGGTTTTCTGGCAAATCATTGGTAAATTATTGAGGATTGAAGTCAGAAAATAGTGACAGACAGACATTTGAATCTCAGACTTCATACCCTTCAAAAAATTCATGCAAAAGCAAAACCTGTCATTCTATCGGGTCTATATTAGAACATCAAATATTTAACAGTTTGAATCACTAAAGGTCGAATATTCAGAAAAAAAAATAATAACAACAAAAAAGAACTAAACGGTGTAGGCAGGGGGGCAAGCCCCCCTGCACCCCCCACATGGGGGGCTGGACCCCACCCCCCCACTATTTAAATATACCAACTCCAAGACTGCACTACATTGAAGTAAATGGAAATCTCCCCTTACAGAGATTTCTGTTTACTTGTTCGATGTTCTGCAGTTTTGCTATTCTCATGTCGACAATGTCAGATTCGACATTGTCGGCTTTCGAGTATTTAATATAGACCCCATTCTATAAATTTTCCAAGTCTGTAATACCAATATTTAATAAGTGTGTCCCTAGTTTTCATCTTTTGTCTACACGTTATTTATGGCTTTTGTCCATATTTCTTGCTCTAAGAGTTTGAAAAGTTATATGTGTACAGCCCTGGTAGGGTTGTCACCTTTTCAAATGGCCATAGTGGGACATTTTCGGGACAAACATCAGATTTTACAAGCCGACACATACCCATGGTCAGTACAAAGGATAGAACTTAACTGCCTAAATAATAGCTTATTCTTGTAGCATTTTAGTTGCTTATTCTGTTTCTTATAACATTTAGGTATTTTAGATACAGAATAACTGTTTTATGCAACTATTACATACAATATAGGACATAATTATGTCCTACAATCTCAGGACATTTGCAATTTTTATTATTTTTTGTCAGGACACAACTGCCCAAAGAGGGACTGTCCCTCACAAAGTGGGACAGGTGGTAACCCTAAGCCATGCTGATCATTGTGGCATTCTGTGCAAATCCATTCTGTATATGCACTCCTTTACATGGAATTGATATCCATGTTCGCTTACAAGGTTTTCCAGCCAGTAATACTGTTGCAAGCTGCAAAACCTAGCTTAGGCATGCTGCACCTCATTAATGTGCATATTTCTTAAATACACAATTAGAAGTGTAAAAGCTAAACCAGCACCAACAAACTATGGAGCTCCAGCGGAGACTTGTTACAACAAAAAACACTTTATAAGGCACTGTGGAGGTATACAGGAATAATCCACTCATTTTGACCACCCAGGAATAAAAATGGAAAACTTTAATTGAATTAGAAACCACATAAATGTATTAACTAAATCAGCGTGTTTTTGTCCTGCTCTTGGGGCTTCATCAGATAATGAACCAAACAACACCCTGATCAAGTTATACTCTAATAGCTCATCCCACAGTTACACATTAAATAATTATCCCCAATTAATTATCTTAAAAGAACCTATACAATAAAAAAAAAATGTGAAAAAATGCATGAATAAAATACATTATAAATAATTGTACACAGAAAGCACTACCTCTAGTATGTATGTTATCAAGCTGGTAAATGCATTCCTAATAATAAATTATGAACGATAACATAACCCCAACTGGAGGCTAAAGAACTGCATAAAATAATTGCATTGCATAATCGCTCACCCTCATGATCAAACCACCCCAACCATGGGAAAATCCCAAGAAACCCACATCAAATCATGGATTATTTCTTAAATATAGTGAATAATGTGACAAAGAATGCATTAACTTTTAAGAATATGTGAAATATATCTGACTTGAATACATCTTTTCCTAAAGTATCTTCACTAATCTGAATGCTAATGACATACCAATACCATGGATTAATTTATCTTGCACGCCTGAGCCACAGCAGTTGTAAAATGTAATTGGCTTTGTAAATATGCACTATACATCTATCCAAAAGATATAAAATACACAAATAAAAATTGCTAAAATGTTTCTTACTATAACTTCTAATTGATTAAGACTTTGCTTATCCTTGTGTCCAGATTTACTGCAACTTAAAATATTCTCTTCAGTCACAATGAAATATGCTTTCCTCTCATCAAAATTGAAAGGCATAGAGTATAGAAAATGTTTATAGCTCTCAGGCAATTCCCCCACTACCTTTGTTAAATTTAGTATTATTATCTAGACCGAGATATCTGGCTGAAATGCCTATATATGATTAAACTCTCTACATTATCAATGGAAACTTAAAACATGGATTGTTTAGTAGTCATCAGTATTATACATTCTGTCACTGAAAAGGAGCATAAAGAATACATTTAAATGCATTACTTGACATAAAGGTTATTGTTTTTCCAGACAGATCAGTGCAAACACTAGAAAATCCTTAATGGGGGAGGGGTTCTAGTAAGCTTCACAGAAAAAGCAGCAGGGTTAGAGTTTATTGTGACAAATAAAAATGATATAAAAATCAACGCA